>NC_056726.1:98643051-98883051 GCF_019279795.1 Protopterus annectens | reverse complement strand
AGGATTCAGATCATGGCTGTCTGCTACAACTAAAACACTGTCCATGAGAGTTGTGTCTGCTATATAGATATTGATGTATATCTCCTGTTTGCTTTCTGTCTTATAATTTTCCTGTGGTTTTGCATTCTGACCTTGTATTACAACGCTCTTATACAGGATTTCCTATACAGTTATATTTTGTAGGACAGTGTGGGCGACAGTGATGAGTAATACCTTATTATTCAGAGCAACTGCATCAGTCACAATGCCATACAATACCAAAGTAAACAGTACCAGGACAGGGTATCATTCTTGCATTTCTGGGCACAGTGTTCATATCTGACAGACCTGTGGGAGAAATGTTTGTTAGCACTACCTGAATGTTGCCACACATAGTACCAGATTCCACATTACTATTATGCACATACATCTCACTCTGTTACTGTACACACTCTGGCCACAGCTTGACAACATGGGGCTGTAAATGGGACATACATGGCTTCTTACTCTCATAAAGTTTGGGGAGTTGCTAGTGTGCCAGCTTTGTTCTCATAGATGTGTGTCAATCAGTTGTATTTCCTGTTTGCTGCCTATATGTCTGGGATCATCCCGCTGATTTCCCAGGGGGACAGGTTGACAGGCAATAGATATGGGCAACTTTACTGGACATTCTGGACATAGCTGTACAGTTGTGGGGTATGATTTTGTATGCAGACTATCACCACTGTCAGGATTTGAGCCATAGCTGTGTGTGCTAAAAATACATCAGTTCATGTCTCAGTTGCATGTGCTACATGGATTTTGTTGTCTGCCATTTCACTGTTTTCTGTCTATGTGTCTCTCAGTTACACTAAATGACCTCTGGGGATTATGCCAGTCATATACAGGCATTCCTACACATTCTATTTATGGTGCACAGTGTGAATAACAATGCTTAATACAATAGTACTATTACATGATTGCAAATGTACATTACCATATGATACCAGAGTATACACATGTAGCCCAGCAGTTAGACATTTATTGTCAGGCTATTATGCTTTTATTTACATACAAACTATCTGAGACTCTTCCTGCCATATTCTCCAGTGTATGCAGTACTTGCCTTAAACAATACAGGTTTTATACTGACAATTAATTTACTAATTCTTTTAGATTTATTTCCTATGACAGTACATGCAAGAGGGGGGATGTTGCTCGGGGTATGCGGACACCTATGAGCGGTCTCTCTCATTCCTTTGTCCTTTTTGCTGTTCTTCATTGAGGGGGCATGTATATTCTGAAAGCTCTGCTCTCCGACATGGACCCTGCACTCTTAATGCTCCGTGTAAGATTAGTAGCTCAGGCAGCGTGCCTTCATTAATATGCATGGTACGCTGACATCCTGCTCCTAAATGGCCACTTCCATGCAGGACTAAGCTGGGGGTCATAATATAATGATTAAGAGAAAAGTGACTGAAATTAAGCAGAGTCTATAATCTCATATGGTTCTTTAGTATTTAAAATTACCAGATTTTGCTGTTGCTGTAATTAGTACTACACTCAGTAAAAACCTATATATCTATATCTATATCTATCAAATCTATCTATAACTATCTATCTATATATCTATCTATTTATCTCTCTCTCTCTCTCCCCTAGGACCAGACACTCATGTATTATCCTTTATATCACCATGTTTGACCGCTTCATAACCAATGCATTGCACATTTATCTGTGATTCTTTTTGAAACAAGCTGGTGCTGATACTTTAAATTGTTATCCTGCAAGCAGATATAACCACATATACTATTGTAGACTGCATATGATAACCTGGATTGCAACTGCATAAGTTGTTATTGTATCTTATATACATTACAGTTTTACACACCATATAAGCTATACTTAATGTTTTGCCTCCAAACTAGCTTATAGCTGAACAAGAATCCTTAGACTAACCTATTTAGTTGTCTAATTAGTAAAAAGATAAGCACAATGAAATTTAAAAGGAATGCTAGAGTGAATGAAGAGACATATGGAGAGTAGAATAAAATAAATGGGCAAGTGCTGCTTTATCATGTGCAATATAGTGCATTTACTTCATTTATACAACTTCTCAGAGATCTTTCACCTTTCCTGAATATATAATGGAAGCATTAGATCAGAATTAGACATTTCTGATAGTACCATTGTGCTTAATTAATAGTTCTGTAAATAAAGGAAATGTAATTGAGGACAGTGAAGGCACTTTAATAAAAGGAAAATGTGGGGGCCCCAAAGGATGAGAAAATGTTAACACTGTCAGTCCTTACTGTAGACACATGCAGGATTTCTTTTGCAAACAGCGCACTATTAGATCAGAGTGACTCTGCAATATTATTGCAGAAGGATGAGTTGAAAAAAGTTACTTGTATGATTCAGTTTCAGAAGAAGAAACAGAAATGTTTCACTTTAGAGTGTCTACCTCTGCCAAATGACCACAAAAAGTAACAACTCACTATACATAAGGAGAAGCCACAGATTTCAGGCCCATGTATCAAGTATCTTCACAGACTGCAGGATGTAAGACTGCACTACTACTGCTCCTGGCAATGGAGTAATTTCAGTAGAAGGTACTTCTTTTTATCTGATTGAAAACCAAAATGTTACATTTCCCTTGAAGGCTTCAGTGAAGAACAATATTAAATTCTACAGGGAAATAAATGGCAAGATATATAAAACTAAGTTTACTGGTTCATATTGTCCACTATGGTGCTTACTGTTTTAAAGGAGATCACATCTGCATTAGATTGAAAATATACCTTGAAAGTTTGCAAAGATAAAATATTGCTATATATATTAAGTACTAAGGGTTTTACCTGGTAACATGGCTGATTTGACTGAATATAAAGCAGTTGTTTGTTTTGTGAGATTAAATCTTCACCCAGAGTAGGCTGTAGAGACAACCTGTGCTGGCATTGCTAGTGGTACAAATATACTCCATGGTCTCAAACTGCCTTCGGCACGAAAATGGCTACACTATTAATTACATCTCTAAACAGACTGTGAGTCCTTTAGGGTCATAATGTTTGCTTAAGCAGGTAAGGTTGAAAGTGCCATTGAAATGTATGGACATGGATCTTTCTTTAAGTTGTAACACATCTGAATCAGAAAAGGGCCTGGATTATGTTTTAATAGTGTAAAACAATTAGTATAGTAAATATTTAACTCTTCAGAACTGCTGCGCTCTCCTACAGATAAAAGGCAAATGCAGGGTAAGCGAGACTTTAGATAACTGAGGCACTGAGTAAATGAAACTGGATGTTTACTGACCTACAGGCAGTGTAAATTCATCTTCCATGTTGTGTACTAAAGCAGGGATATAATTTGAAGTGCACAGTTTTATAACACTACCTGCTATTCCATGCACTGATAAGAGAGATTTTGTCCTTTAAAGCATTTCTCTTTGCATAAATAGCATTTGTTATTTGCAGAGAGACTGTATCTGATAAACAACTGAACACATTTTATTTTTGAAGGAATGAGTTAGATTTTAGAAAGCCTTCTACAAAGGATTTTGTAAATGTATTACTTAATGCATTTCTTAGGGTCAGGACCTGCCATTTACTTCCTGAAAAGCTACTTCAAGCCTCTAAGTTGTTGCGTCAGAGCTAAATCAAAAGTTCTATGTCTTTTTTTATTTATTTTTTTTGATGGCTCACTTGAATTCTGAGAAGTTGGATAGTTACTAAGGCACCAGCTATTATAGATATACACATCAGTTTATGACTTGTAGATATTTCTGATTGAAAACTCCCTGAATATCTTTTGTATTGTTCAGTAAATGACATATTTTCAGATCAAAGCCTAGATAAATTTTAAAGAATCCTAATGTGACAATAAGCTTTATGATCATTATACCTTTTTACTGTAGATCTAAACACATAAGCAAATTGGTGAATAACAAACAGTAATAAAGAATATATATATATATATATATATATATATATATATATATATATATATATATATATATATGCAACAACTAAAACAAACTTTGTGAGCCCTGATAACATTAAATACCATCAAAAAGTATAAAAATTGTGTTGAAATAATCACATAAAGAAAATATATATATTTAGTGGAGTGATGACTATAATGGACAGCTAGCACTGTGCACATTTGTTAAAGGTTTCAGTAAAATAATTATTATATCAACAAGCATACTGTTCATATGTCCAGATTTTCCCAGTACATCCAAATTTTTGCTTCATATTTTTTGCCTGTTCCTCATAAAATGTTTGGTTTTCTGGCAAATCATTGAGGACTGAAGTCATTAAATAACAACAGATATTTGAGTTTCAAACTTCATATCCTTAGAAAAAATACTTTGCTAATGCAAAAACAATTCTAAAAAAAAAACAATTCTAAGTTTATGAGTACTAATTAAAATCTACTCCTGATTTTGGGTTTTTCCCCCTATTACTTTGTCTTTGTCCAGATTTACTGTGTTTTCAGGTTGAAAAGTACAATCATGCAGTCACCGATCTGTAGTTTCAGCTACTGTGCAATTTGTAACAAACAACTACATTAATATCCAGGAGATGTTTATACAGATAAATGTGGTTGCAAACATCAAAAGGTTTAAGTAATATTTTAAGCATGAAGTCAATGTGGGTCCAAGAAAATAAGTAATAATTATGTACCTCGAGTCTTAACAAATTTGTACACCTGGTTAAAAAGCAAAAAAGTTGCTTTTCCACTGTGAATCTATAGAGCCTGCTAATTATAGCTTGCTGTATTAACCAAATTCTATGCATATGAGTTAGGGAGAAAGTGTTAATAGAATCTATAAGTATCCAACTTCTGGTGTCAGAAGGGATGTCAGTACCAGTATGGTATTACAGCTAATTTAGTCAAAGTACAAGCTTCATGCATACAGCTCCAAATGTTATGGTAGAAATCAACTCGTTACCCCACAGCTGGTGCATACACTTTGAGAAGACTACCCTTTCTGTTGTTTTTGTAGTGTGGTCCACTCCCCTTTATAAATTAGCCTACGGTGGTAGTCCAGTAACCTGGGCATTGGCTACAGGTAGCAAATGACTTGTATCTTGTTTGATGTTGATATACGGAGCCTGCAGTCACTGAACATAGAAGGATCTTCTTCTATGAAACTGGATGTGACCTGAACATGTAATCAGATCCAATGTCCATAATATCTGAAGGTGTTGAGGTTGCTCTTTGCTTTTATAAGATGCAAATTCTGGTTGATGGTCCTCAAGACTTACAGATGGTTTAGTCAGATGACTTGTCTCAAGAATGGTGTTGCCATACAAGCATTAATTGAAAAGTACATCAATATATAATGAGAGTTTAAATGAAACTTCTCATGAAGAAAATGTTGTGGTCAAGTGTACGAATTGTAGTAGCAGTAAGAATGTGAAAAACCTTTTGACTGACACTCAGGCCACCAGAGCCAGCAGTTACGGACTTTCATTGCAGGGCACTCTTTCAATGGAAACTCAGACTTATGCATAAAAAGTGTCCAAAAGACTTTCTAAAGGTGTTAAGAAACACGAGTTACATGCTGTATGTGTCACCTTTTAAGGTGTATAGGTAAGAAAGCCTTATATATCACCAAACCATGGGTCAGCAGTGATAGATCCCCTTCACTGTTACATTCCAGGTAACAATTATGTTTTAACAAAAGGCTGGGAACTATCATGAGGGGGTAAAATGATCCCCTACTGTTCAAACATTCATTTAAATAGATTCTCCCAAACCACTTCACATCAGGATATGACCACAACTGGATTGCAGTGAAAATCTAAAAATAAAAGACCCTGATCTTTATATTGCTTCAGCCTAACTACCATATCCCTAATCTCTAACAAAGGTAAAAAGTCTATCAAACACAATCACACGCTCAGTTCCTCTGGCTAACCATTTAGTTAATCATTTAGTCATTTTGGAGAACTTCAACTTAAGCCTACTTGATAGCTTTAAAGAATGGCTAACAGAACTATGATGTGTACAAATAATCTCCAATTCTGGAAGGCTAGAGCTAAAATCAATTAATTACTCACCATTAAATCTTGTAATAGAAAACATACCAGACAGTATTTTCTCCCAAATGATATGTACACCCTCTCCTAGTGACCACTTTCCAATAGCATTTATGATTAGCAACACCACCATAAAACAGAGTGCCCAGAGGATAACCTTTAGACACAAATATACCAAAGGCTTCCAAAAGATTTAAAACACTTGTCCTCCCTCCTGCAATGACCACAACACAGCCGCCAATATACTAACAACTGCAC
The DNA here is from genome assembly GCF_019279795.1 of Protopterus annectens. Taxonomy (NCBI): domain Eukaryota; kingdom Metazoa; phylum Chordata; order Ceratodontiformes; family Protopteridae; genus Protopterus; species Protopterus annectens. The sequence goes on along the minus strand of NC_056726.1, from coordinate 98,876,788 downwards.
TTTTACCATTCCAAAACAGGGTTTTACTTGTGTAATATGAATTCTGTAACATGCACTTATATATTGCTTGGTCCTGCACAACCATCCTTGGAAAGGGGTATAAGCACTTTCTCAAGAATTTTATGTTTTCTCATCTCAAAAAAAAAAGTTTCACAAACCTCTAAGTTTTTAGTAGCCATTTGAAGAGTGTGGTGTAGGGATATATCATAGAATATGAAATACCTTGGTACAAAACATCACTTTGATGGCATCCATTTTAACCAACCATGATTAATGGTGTTTTCTTTGAGTGTGAACAGCAACAAGCAGCTCCTTCTATAAGGTTTAAATTAATGTCAGCCACAGTGAAACCTAAAAGACATGGCCTAATGCTGTTATAGTTCAGAGAACAGCAGCACCATTTAAAAGGAAAAAGAGTGTTATTAGCAGTCAGATCCTTCTCAGCTTGAAGGATGCACAACAAATTAGTATTCATACTGTTAGCCTACAGCAGAGAATTCCTGCAGAAACTGCATAATAATCAGAATGTTGCTAATGGGATTTTCTGTCCATACGAGGATGCAAGGATCAAAACTCCTATCCAAAGAGGTCCTAGCCATGCAGACATGTACTCTGTCTTAGAAACTGGGATACAACCTCACCTGCTTGAAGGAATAGGACAAGGGGACAAGGGATAACCGTGTGTTATATCATTAAGCAAGGCAAATGGTGCAGAGAGAAAAAAAGAACCTGTTAAAACTATAAAATGGCTTGTGATACAGAGACTGTACAACTGTAAAAATGAATAAATAAACAAATAAGATGAAGAAATCCTAGGTGTCCCAGCACAAACAAAATGTATTGCAATGTTAAGAATCAAACACTTTTCAGAATCAACAAAAAAACTACAGATAGGTTGAGATACTTATGCTGTGCCAGAATCTAAGTGATAAGGACTTGCAAATGATTTTTGATGGAGTGATCTTTATCATGCCAAGCTTGGCCAGGGTGTGTGAGTTGTGCAGGCAGTGACCCAAATTATTTGCTTAATATTTTGCATACCGTGTGACTTTTGAAATGATCAAGGGCATAGAGGTGTAATTGTCAACTTTGGATGAATCCTTATTGGGTTTTTTAGCACTACAATCCCTGATTCTGAGAGAGAGGGAATCAAATACCACATAGAACATTTTGCAGGCATAGGTTTAATATAGTAGTTTTTACAGTTTTATAAAGGTTACATGAGAGACTAACTGGGCAGTGAGAACCTGGGGTTCTGTTAATTTGTTTTAGGTATATCATTGGTATACATATTTTTGTTCCTTTTTGGTTATCAGCATCTGACGATCTTCTGCCCCCATTACCTCTACTTGTTCGCCACATGTAATGGATCCATCTTCGCATCCTACATGCAATTTTCTTGGTATTGATAGGCTGCTGTAGCTCCCTTGCTTCTGCCAAATCTGAGGAAGGAAGAAAGGTTGAGGGCTTGCGGGAACTCTGAATGGAGTTTAATAGAGTTCATATCATTCAGTATGATAGGATACACTGTACAATGCTGGATAGCACCATCATGGATTTTTCTAGGGGATACACAGCTCTGCACACTCTTGTGATCTCATAAGGTGCAGGGGCATACTTGAATTCCATGCTGGTAAATGGATGCACATACTGTCCAACAATCTAGCCTGCTTAGGGAGCCACTGGGTGGTGCTAAGTTGGTGAATCCAGAGTCAGATCCAATCAGCACCCTCCATGGAGGACACAGTCCAAGAGCATCCATAGTTTCATTTAAGATTGATTGATCTATTGAGTGATGTTTTACTTTAGGGTCAGGTTCATCAAAGGTGGAATCAACTACAACATAAATTTCATCCCCAAATAAAACAGGTGCATTTCTTGCATTGGAAATCTGCAGTTCTTCAAACTAGTTAGCAAAGAAAGAAAGAAAGAAAGGTCATCTGTGTTAGGCCCAAAGATTGTTCTAAGAGCTGAAGGACCATTGACAGTACTGGCACTGAGCAATGCCCATCTATCAATAGTATCCCTCATAGTAGATAAAACAATCTTCCCCAAGCAATTTTTGACAAAGGTTATAACACCCTCTCTTAAATATTTCAGCCAAATTACATATAGATGGCTTACTCAGCAAATTCTTTAAGCATCCAGGAGATCTTTTTGCAACATCCAGTTATTGCACAGACAACATAAGATATAAGCAATTGCAAAAATTGCATTTTCCTCTTCAATTTTGAATTCAGACCTCATACTGTATTTAAAACTAATATCAGCTCTGTTTACAAACAATAATAAATATGCAATAATGGGTATTGCCCACCCCTAAAAAAAAAAAAATTTAAAAAGAGCGAGCATACTTATTTAGGAATAAAGATGAGTCATTGGTAAGCAGACCACCCTTTAAACTTAATACCACTAAAAGGTTTTTTGCAGAGAGCAAGTGAATGCTAGAATAATCTACTCCAATAAACAAGGCAACCTGAGGACCTAAATTTATTCAAAACAACTCAAGTCTCATCTTGCTATCCTAAATAAATGATGTTTTAGAGATTCTGTCTGGGTAATCCATTCACAGGGTTATCTGGTTACTTCATACTTCCTTACTATCAATAGCGACTGCTCATTCACGCAGAAAACAATTTCACATTGTCATTGTCTTTGGCTTGGGTAGCTATTCTAGCCTCAAACTTGGCTTTATTTTATTTTTTAAGCTCCTGAGTTATTTGTTTATTTCAGTGACAAGGGCTTACTTTTGGTCAGAATTATTTTCCTTTTATCATAAAAGTTGTTGATATTATGGTTCCACCATGTGGCTTTGTTTCTGAGGTTTGCCTGCACTTGTTTCTACAGGGAATGGCTTTATATGTTGATATAGTGCGATGTATACATTTCTCCTATTCAGTGGAGTTAACTGGGTTTTGTGGGGATTTGAAGCTTGCCAATGTACCACTTAGAAGTTTGTCTTAAAGACATTTCTAAAGTTACATTGGGTGGAAGTGATCCCTAGTTTCATTTTTTTTCAAAGGAGACTACTTTATGGTCAGACCTAACAAGTAATGAAATACACAAGGAATGGTACGACATGCTGCCATATTATTAAGGACAGGATCCAAGATGGTATTACCCCAGTGGGTACTCTGACTAATTGTTCCAGGGCATTTGTACTGAAAAAGTCCAGGAATCTCTTTGCTTGTGCATTAGTGGTGGTTTACATTTTCTAGTCTATAGTTGGATAATTTAGATTACCTAGGTAAATGGAATTGGGTTTAGTAGTGAGTAATTCTAGTTCCTGTAGATAGGCATTGTGGCTTTTTTGTGCCATAGAGGGAATTCTATAGCTATCTAATATGTGGTGAGGGACCTTTCTGATCGTTATTTGGACATGATGAAGCTCTAGTCCACCATATTGCTTTACTAGCCTTGATATGAGCCTCTTCTGGATGTAGACTGAGACACCTCCACGTTTTTCTCCTTCCTGCTTAGTAGCTGGTCTAAACTTGTGGAAAGTGTTATAGCCCTGCACAGCTGGAGTGTTCTGTGCTATTTTAAACCATGTCTCAGTCATTGCACAGACATCAATTTTGTCCAGGATAAGAAGGGCTTGTAGGGAGTGAATTTTCTTGTTAAGCCTCCTAGTATTGGTCAGTAACACCTTCATATTTTCCATTGCTTGCTTCATTATGTTGGTAGGTTTATCAGGTTGGCATTGCCTAAAAAAGGCACTATGGGATTGGACAAAGTCTTTGCCAATAATCAAAACCCTAGAGGGACAGATACAGGCCATCCCCAGTGAAACAGCATGGTCTTTCATTTGTATCCTCCCATGATGACAAATATTGGACCCCCTCTGAATGACACCAAATGCTATTCCATGGTGCTGCCATAGCGTTGTTGCCTCACAGCAAGACGCTGTCCGGTTCAATTCTCAGCTAGAGCATCTTCTGCGTGGAGACATGCATGAATGGGCGTACCTTCATTGAAGGTTGTGCATCAGGGCTGGCAACTTGGCACCTAAAAATCTACTGCCAATCATTAGCGGACCGGAGTTCCACTGTGGCGACCCCTAACCGGGAAAAGTTGAAAGACACAACATTATTTGCTCATATACCTGCACCATCCTTGGAGAAGGTAGAATGCTGCCCAGTGCTAGCCTCATACCTGCCTTGGACACATAGTTTGAGAGTTTCATCATGTCTCTCTTCAGACAGTTTAGGGAGGTACACCTCTAGTCATTGACACTGGAGTGAACTATGATAGAGTCCTACTGGTACTTGTTGTTCAAGTACTTGAAAGCATGCATGATCTGATGGATCCTGGCACCAGACAACCATCTAACCATCACTCTTTCCTTGCTCAGCCTGGTAAGAGGCACACCTGTATCTCTTACAATGGAGTCACCTATAACAGGAATGTTTGGTTGGGTTGATGCCTGCCTTATGGACTCAGCATCTGTGACTTTGGGACTCTTAAAGTGATGAGCCTCTCTAAGCAGATTAAACAAACACTGCAACTACAACCATAAGTAATAATAACAGCAAATGTCTTTTTAGAACAATGGATTGCAGATAGCACTGTGTAAAATGCTGAGCAACTAACCTTAAAGTGCCCTGGCAAGTTGCATAGGGAATTAGAAAATGATAATGATTAAGCATTTTATTCCCTCCCTGAAGCTGACCTTTGGGTGCTCGCAGCTCCTCTCTTCACCCACTGGATCATGGGGCTTGTGAGGAGATTGAAGATGCTGGTACCTCATTATGATACTGCCAGGAAGTGTGCCTTAATGTTCTAGAACTCTGTGGCTGTCTTTTGAGCTCTGCAGTGCAGAGTTTGCTGGGCTCTTAATTCTGCTAGTGCAGCAAGCCTACACAGCATCGCCCTCCCCAAGAAGGGCAGGTTGACATCAACCACTCACTCCTATTTTCCCTATCCAGTCCCTTCAGCACCTGTGCCTCCACCCAAACACAGGTCATCTGGGATGCAGTACGGGATTTATCCCACTGTGCTATGAGGCCGCATTATAAAGAATGATTAACCCAAATCATGACTTGAGACTTTGTTTTTATGCCACCTCTGCTTGCGTGACCAATTGGTATTTTTCTTGCTACTTCAGCATTACATCATTCTCCTTTTTGTCAGAGCAAAAATGCACATTTTAAAGTAAATCTTTTCAGCTTTAGATCAACACTCTGCAATGCGTTGTTTTTAACTTTGTTTTCAGCCTTAGTATAGTGCACCAGTAATTCATTTTCATATAACATTTCCAAACTTTTAGGCATTTTCCATTAGATATGACATTTAGGTGACATGTTCAAAGTTTAGCTAAAGCTAAACTTTTGACAGCTTCATAAGAAAACATATTCTTAAAATTATTTTTGCTCAGCACATTGACACTTACAGCATTTTATATATCTATAAAAGTGTACACTCATTCAGATTTCCACATAAATAAGCTTTTTTGTTTTTCCCTGGAAAGTGAAATAATTTAATTATTTCAGTCCATGTGTAATCTTTGAGATACATTGTTTTCTGAGCTCCTCTGGGCAAATATGCATGTCCACTAGAATATAATTATTTCACTTAATGGGTAAGCTTTTTTTTCTCTTTTCTTTTCATATTCATATTGCATTTATCTTGTGTCTAATTTTATAATTGTTTTCTTTTTTTCAAACTTCTTTATCTCATATGCATTTGTCTTGTATATTTTTCTACATATTTATTTGATATTTATATTATTTTCTTACCGTTGTATATCTAATTGGGAGTGATACTTGTCTACTGCTGTAATTTGTATTCTATGGAGCTTTTATTCCCAGGCTTCCACTGGAAATGGGCTCTTGCCCAGTCAAACTTTTCCAATAAATGAATGTCAATAAATAAATAAATAGAAATCAATAAATAAGCTGTCCAATGCAGTATGACTTGTACTGGTATCACTAGAGCAGCATCATAGATCATCAATGAATGGCTTTATAAAGGATAATTTCCTGACAAAACCATGTCTCCTGTTGCTCTCAGATATGTAGCTTTTGATATCATGCATAAAATAAGATTTTGGGTTAAGACATATGCATGCTTATGTTGTCTTTAGTTCTTTATCAAGACACTCTGGACATTCTTTTAATAGTGTTTTTTTATCAACATATTTCTTTAACTTGTTATTTTGCTCAGAGACTCCTCTCCCTTCACCAACAGTTTAAACTTTGGGTTCATTCACTGAGACATTATTATATTCCAAAACAGACCTTACATGAAATTTAAAAATTGTAACCAAACAGCTCTCATCTCTTGTTGTTAATATTTTAAAATATAGCCCATTTTCATGGCTTTAGTACAAACTGACATTGCAAGATTGCAAAGGAAAAATATGAGATAATCACAATACCTAAATCATTATACTGTTATACTTCTACAAATGGGGCTGATGATAGATATGTAATATTTTCTTTCATTTTATTACAAAAACACATAACATTATACTCTCATGTATTAAACTGCAACCCAACAGATAAAGTCCAATTATCCAGTTATTGCATATATGTATTCAAGGGCTCATAATCTCTTTCATTTTGGAAAATGAAACCTATTGTACAACCATCAGCATATTTACAAAGCCAGAAATCTTTAGTATTTGGAATTGTGGAGAAGACCCTATTAAAGGGTACAGGTCCCAGAGCTGAACCTTGATGGTCTCCAGTGTAGACTGGTTACAGTTCAGGCAGTGTATTTCTAAACTTTGCACATTGTGTTCTATTTGTTAACAATTCCATTAGCCATCTTATTATGAAGCAGTTTATGCTACTTCATTGCACAGAACTGCATATTACAGGAAATGTTAATTTTTCAAAAGCTTTTGATAGGTCCAAAAATATAACACCTGGTAATAAACCCAACTATAACGCTTCTGCTACTGGATTACAAAAATGAACCATATTACTCAATAGTGGACCTCCCCTATAATCCCATGTTGTTCGTTATCATTAGTGGAAAGGTTTGTACCAGTATTGTTCATCAATTCTGTTAAGCACCTCTCAAAGCACTTTCTCAGGATAGAAGTTAAACTTAAGGACCTACAATTCTCTAATTAATCCCTCTTTCGGTTGTTATATATTGGTGTTATATGGGACGTATTCCATGAGTCAGGTATAGATCCATTTTTAATAATACACTGAACAGCTTATGCAGAATGGTATCACATTCATTTGATATCAAAATCACAGGAATTATATCTGGTCACATAGATTAGGCTTTATTAATTTCTGCCAAAATATTGAATATCATATTTACAGAAAAGATTGCACATTCTCCTTGTAAAGATAAGTGACTGATGTCCATTTGGTACAAACTTTTTGTTACAGTTCAGCAAAAAAATGTTAAATTCATTTCCAATTAGCCATGGGTCATATGTTACTACGTTATTTATTGTAAAAGTATTTTTAATAAATGCATCAGTATTTGATAAATGTATATAACTATAAAACTTTTTTATTTGATGTAACACAAATTAATTCAGTTTCATAATTATTTCTTACTATTCTAAGTTTACCCTTTAATTCTTTACTTACTTTGTTGTAAATCATCTTATTCATACTTGGATGTTTTTTGTATATTTTAAATTTTCTAATTTTCTTCCTAAGAATTCTTCATAGTTCCCTATACCACCAAACTGGCTGTGTCCCTTTACTTGGGACTGTGGACAAAGTTTCTTCCATACTTGATGATAACAAGTCCTAAAATGTCTGATAACAGTTAATGAAGGAATTATTAGTTACAAGGTTGTCCCAATTGATTTTATTAGTCTGATCTCTTACTCTCTCATAATTAATTTAGACATATTTATATTTTTTAACTATACGAAGTTCAAATACTATGGAGTTATGTTCAGAAATCCCAAGAACATATTCAGAGTCACATTTTTAATTAAACTATTATTTGTTATAACATAATCCAGAATACATAAAGATGACGAAGCCAGTCAGAAGGCTAAAACACACTTTTAATCTAAAAATCTTGAAAGTAACAAATCCACTTGGTTAAGTAACAAATCCACTTGGTTAAGCGCTTTCATCTACATTAAGACATCCTCAGAACCAAGACTAATAGTGAAGTATAAACTTTTAAATACAACACAAAGACACACCCATTCGAAACCTTCAATAGAACCAATCAACCAATTAAACATAGCAAACACAAATAAAGCAACAGTAACTAGATGTGAAACCATAGTACTGAATATAGTAGATGCTTCATATACTTTAAAATATAAGTGAATGTTTTTTCAATTCACTTGAAATTGAAATATGTTCATTTAACTCTGATGGGTTAGTTGCGTCTAACCTAATCTGCCACAACATTTCCCTGTGCAATAAAATGTTTTCCCAGTCTCCTGAAAATGGTGTTGTTGTAATTTGTTCAAGTATCAAAAAAACAAACTTACTGAAGTTTTGACAACACGCAGCATGCCTTGCCAATGCACTTCTTTTGTCCCCCTTTCTTATGCTATACACATGCTGATATATTCGTTGTTTCAAACTGTTCTTAGTCTTGTCTATATAAAATGCGCTGCATGTGCAGCAAGTAGCAAGATAAATCATTTTTTCTGCTCTACAGTTTAAACATTTTACTGTTTCCCAATGATTAATAATGTTCAAAACTCCATTGTCCTTATTCACATTAATATAGGAACAATATGCACATTGGTGACATTTTCTAGTCATAGGTACACCCCTGCTCGTACAACTTCTTTCCAACATCATCTTAACATTGTGCCTGTTTTTATATGTGAAAAATGGTGGAGATTTAAATAAATGACAGATGTTACTATCAACTTGTAACAACTCAAGTTTCTATTTATAATCTTTTCAATAGCCTTAATATCAGTTGTATAATGCAACACCATATTTGTATTTGGTGTTAATAACCTAGTCATTTTGTTTTCCATTGTGTTAACCGTTCTTGTCACCCCATGTTTTATAATGGGTACATATTTATCCTGTCTCCCAACCCAAACTTCACCTATAATTTTCTCCAATAAATCTATGGGATATCCCCTATCAATAAACATTTTTTTAATTACTGTAAATTCTTCTAAACAATCAGAAGAATCAGAAGTAAGACGTGAAGCTCGGATTAACTGACTCTTAACTATCCCCTTTTTCTGATAAATGGGGTGGCAGCTCGTGTAATGCAAATATGTGTTACAAAATGTAGGTTTCCTAAAAATTCTAGTAGCAAGAGTAGCATCACCTTTGTTAAAAAATAAAATATCTAGGTAATTCATCACTTTCAAATCCTGTTTAAATGAAAACTTCAAAAAGTCAGAATTATTTTGCATAAAATTGAAAAACATTTCTAACTGTTCTCTAGTGCCTGTCCACAAGAATAATAAATCCTCCAAAAATCTAAAATAGACCAGGCAAAACCTATATAGTGGGAATTTGAACAAAACATTCAGTTCCCACCATAACATGACTGTGTTCGCAAACAGGGGGGGGCATGGAGCGCCCATCGCAACCCCCTGTTTCTGTTTGTAAAATTCACCTTCAAATGTAAAAAAACTGTTACTTAGCACCAGTTCCACAAAATTACATATTGTTTCTTTTTCATCATCATGAAGATCACTATGTTTAATAATTATGTCTCTAAACTAATCCAAGCCAGTTTCTTGTATGATTACTGTGAAGAGACTGTTCACATCACAAGTCACCAAAATTACATCGTTTGGTATCACCATGGTTTGTAACTTACTCAAAAGGTCCCAAGTGTCTTTTAAAATGTGGCAAAATCTATCAAAAAGATGCTTAAGTCTCATATCAACATATTTTGCTATGGGTTCAGTCACAGACCCCCTTGCTGCAACTATTGGACGTATATTGGACGTAGCGGTGGATCTTCTTGATTAGAGTGAATTTTAGGAATCCCAAAAATCTTAGGTAGTAGTGGATTTTCTACCCTCAAATAATCATAAAGGGGTTTGGAAATGGAGTCGAATAACAACAGTTCATCAAGCACAATCTTCACAGACTTGTATGCTAGACTGACTTCGTTCAGGGAAACTACCCCATATACTTCTGTGTTGTTAAGCAAATTCATCATACGACCACTATAGTCTTCCAACTCCATAATGACCAATCCCCCTCCCTTATCAGGCTTCATACAACAAATTCCTTTGTTTTGCCTGATTTCATAGAGCAACTGACTCTCATCTTGAGAGAGATTGTAAAATCTACAGCGTTTGTTCCCCAACAATGATCTTAATTCCCTTTCACATTGCCTTTCGAAAACGTTAATGGCTGGATGCAATGGAGAGTTAAACGTACTGTACCTTTTGAAATCATCATTTTCTCTTATTTCTGATCACCCACCATCATACATAACCCTAAAATTAAGTTTGCGACTAAACATTTTTAAATCGAGTATGATATCCTCTACTCGGGCTCCTTTTGCAGGAATAAATTTAAAATCTTTCAAAAATAGACTGTGATGTTGAGGCCCTATAATCATACTCGAAAAATTGTAAATGTTGAAATTGTAAAATGAAGTCATTTTTACAGTACCTGATCTATTAATACTGGAGCAGGCTCCTGGAATTGGCCCATTTAATTCCAATAATTCTGGCCATTCTTGAAATTGTGGTACCTCCTGCCATTCGTCGGTTGATGCCCTTGTCCCTGCCAATTGTTCCCCTGCTTTCTCCCTGCTAGTCTCTCCGACCTTCTCGGTCCTGCTTGCTCCAAAGGGGCCTCATCCTGCATTGCCCCTTGTTCATCACTGACAATGGGGTCATATATACCATTCTGAATTCCCGTAGTTGAAAAGGATAATGGATAGACTGTCTTCCTCTGGTATTCGTTGTTGTCACATTTAAGTTTTTTATCTTTTCGCATCCTGATAGCTCACATTTTGTGCTCAGTATATTCAAACACTTGACTGAACCTTGTTTTTTGATCTTGGAACTGCACATCCGCAGTAATGGACTCCACAGTTTTAGCGATCTCCTGTTTATACTCGTTCATCCTTCTTTCGTTATCTTTAATCAGTAACCTTGTCAATTCCAGTCTGGTACGTTCAAATAACTCAGTAAGCTCAACATGAAAAACTGAGTTTGCTTCAACCCCCTGGGGTTACTTCCAAACTCGTAGTCCTTTAGGTACGTGCGATCTCCTTACACTTTCTTCCAAAAAATAGTTGCCCAATTGTAATGTTTTGAACTTGTACAGTACCTTCTCTAACTGCCCAATCAGTTCTAAAATCATCAGAACTCACCCAGAGTCTGACACAATAGGTTCCTTTGCTTAACCACCACCCAAATTGTCGAGCCAAGCATAAACTTTCGGAACCGAACAGAAGTCAGACATGGTTCCACGCCCACTAACAAAAGCAGTGTTATCACGATAGTTAGTGGTTTTAACAGTTGTGCCTTGATTATTTTGAGATACATTACTTAGTCCACTAAGATTATCTTTTAACAAAGTCACAGACTGTATAAGCTGTTGTCACAAAAGTGTTAACATCCCAAGGTCATTCCCATTTGAGTTGGGGGGAGCATTAGAAAATAAAACCTGTGTGTTGCCAGCTGGCATAGTAGGATCCTTATAGAACTCAACACAGTAACCAAAATAATCCACACGTATCCAGGCTGCGAAACAATTCCAATAATAAAAATGATGAAGCCATTCAGAAGGCTAAAACAGTTTTAGTGTAAAAATCTTGAAAGTAACAAATCCACTTGATTAAGTAACGAATCCACTTGGTTAAGCGCTTTCATCTACATTAAGACATCCTCAGAACCAAGACAAATATTGAAGTAAAAACTTTTAAATACAATACAAAGACACACCCATTTGAAACCTTCAATAGAACCAATCGACCAATTAAACATAGCAAACACAAATAAAGCAACAGTAACTAGATGTTACAACCATAGTACTGAATATAATAGATGCTTCATATATATATAAAATATAAGTGAACGTTTTTTCAATTCATTTGAAATTGAAATATCTTCATTTAACCCTGGTGGGTTAGTTGCATCTAAACTAATCTGCCACAACATTTCCCTGTGCAATAAAATGTTCTCCCAGTCTCCTGAAAATGGTGTTGTTGTAATTTAAGTATCAAAAAAACAAACTTATTGAAGTTTTGACAACACGCAGCATGCATTGCCAATGCACTTCTTTTGTCCCCCTTTCTTATGCTATACACATGCTGATATATTCATTGTTTCAAACTATTCTTAGTCTTGTCGGTATAAAATGCGCTGCATGTGCAGCAAGTAGCAAGATAAATATTTTTTTTCTGCTCTACAGTTTAAACATTTTACTTTGTCCTAATGATTAATAATGTTCAAAACTCCATTGTCCTTATTCACATTAATATAGGAACAATATGCACATTGGTGACATTTTCTAGTCGTAGGTACACCCCTGCTCGTACAACTTCTTTCCAACATCATCTTAACATTCTGCCTGTTTTTATATGTGAAAAATGGTGGAGATTTAAATAAATGACAGCTGTTACTATCAACTTGTAACAACATGCAGTTTCTAGTTATAATCTTTTCAATAGCCTTAATATCAGTTGTATAATGCAACACCATATTTGTATTTGGTGTTAATACCCTGGTCATTTTATTTTCCATTGTGTTAACCGTGCTTGTCGCCCCATGTTTGATCAAATGAACATATTTCAATTTCAAGTGAATTGAAAAAATGTTCACTTATATTTTACATATATGAAGCATCTACTATAGTCGCTACTATGGTTGTAACATCTAGTTACTGTTGCTTTCTTTCTGTTTGCTATGTTTAATTGGTTGATTGGTTCTATTGAAGGTTTCAAATGGGTGTGTCTTTGTATTGTATTTAAAAGTTTTTACTTCACTATTTGTCTTGGTTCAGAGGATGTCTTAACATAGATGAAAGCACTTAACCAAGTGGATTTGTTACTTAACCAAGTGGATTTGTTACTTTCAAGATTTTTAGATTAAAACTGTGTTTTAGCCTTCTGACTGGCTTCATCATCTTTATTATTGGAATAGTTTCGCAGCCTGGATACTTGTGGATTATTTTGGTTATAATCCAGAATATGTTCACCTCCTGTTGTATCCTCATTTTGCATCATACCATAAAATAACAAAATATGAATAAAATTATATTCTAAAACTGATTTACCAGTGAAACAATCACAGGAAATTCCAGGGTAGTTAAAATACCCTAAGAGTATCATATAATGATAATTCATAATATTTTCAAGTTTACACAAAAAATCATAATGTCTTAAATTATCCATACCTGGAGAGTGATAGCAGAGAGAAACATCAGTATTCACAACATTCTTAATTTGAACAATAATAAATTCCCTATCAGATAATTGTTTTATCTGAAAATACAGAATTGCTTTGTGATCCCACAAAGTCATTCCATCACCTTTATTCTTCTCCTGCAAACATTCATAACTAGCAAAATTTTTTAACACAAAAAACAAGTTCATTGAAATTATTGCCCAAGCTTCGAGTGTTGCAGTAACAACACTTTAAAGGTGTATTAAGTCTGTCATAATTAGGAACTATGTACTGTGGAGGGCAGAGATCTTTCTACAGTCTTATTAACTTGTGGGCAAAGTAGGGTCACATTTTGTATATGTTACATCTTGTGCATCACAAAACTGTTTTTGCACATTTTGTCTCTGGTATCTCAAACATGGAAAAATTCTGTCAAGGACTGATATAAATCCTGAGCTAATGTAGCTGTGATAGGTTCTATAATAAGGAAGTCCTGAATACTCAGCAATTAACACAAAGAAATAGTCTTGTTATATGCACAGCCATAAAATGCTGTCCTGAAATTTGCCCAAAGTTCTTCGGGCTGATCATATATTTGGATGGGCACATTGGAGTGTTTTGTATAACTTTGGTATATTAAGCTATCATTTTAACATGCTTTCAGTTTGGGTCATCCATATTGGTAAATCATATCTCTTCTTTACCCTAGATTTCATTTTCAAAATCCAAAATTATGCTTTATATGGAGGATTATGATCAGGTTTCCTGATACTAACCTGCTTATTATGAATTCAAGACATGGATGCCAAAAGAAATCTCGAGAGGCAAATCTTGGCATCCATGTTGAATACATATAATATTCAGCTGCTATCGGAAATCTGATCATAATTCTTTGCAGAGTAGGTGATTTATCTGCTCCATATACTACTAGTTGCCGAAGAATAAAACAAACAAAAATATGAAATGCTGTGGTGGCTTTGAAAACTGATAAAGTAGTTTGGAAGTGCTATCCGACAGCTGGAGATGCCCGTATGTATTCTGTGTGTGAGGGAAGCACTTGCTTCTAATTTTTGTCACTGTAATGTTGTAGACAGCAGACAGAAATGGAGTTGAAATGAAGGCATTCTGCTGCTGTTGTTTACTAGCCAGCACTATCAGGTTTAAGTGCTTAGTGCCAGACATGATCTTAACAATGCATAGGCATGCTTGACATTTGTTAAACACCCTTCTATGCATTGTTAGGATTAGGTCTCACATCACAGTAACACTGAACCAAGGTGTCTTTTAACTGATATTGGAGTGTAATCCTGGCATTCCATGGACTATATGCTATTTACATGCATCTATTATGCACCCTTCTTCCATATAATTGACATTATTTTTATAATTTCAATATTGCCATCATTTTTTCTTCTTATAATCTGTGTTAATTGGGTAAAACATCTTAAATTTTTGTAAAATGCTATCTTTCTTTTTTCTTCTTTATTTATGTAAGCATTGCAAGTTTTGTTTCTGCATATTAGTACTCATATTTATGTAGCCTTCTGCCATATTTCTTTGCCAGTCACCTTTCTCTATAGATTTGCCTAAATGTCAGGATAAATAGACTAGAATGATATCTGCTTTCTTTACTGCACCACAGACCTAGTAAGTACCTCTTCTTAACATCTGCTAATGGCCCTTTAACATTACTTACCACTCTCTGCCTACAGTCTTTTGTCTGATTTAGGATTTCCCATAAGACTACTGAGCTAGCATTAACTTTGATTATGGTTCACTTCTGAGTGTCAAAGCAGGACACAAGAGTACCTGAATTCAGGCCTTTATTTAACTCTCCTATGAATTACTTGTCCTGTTCAGAACATCTAAAAGGCATATCTGTGTATATGCTCTTTATTAGTGGAACACTGATAATTCTTGTGATGCCCCTGCACTTGACCAGTAATCAAGGAGCCTCAATCCTCACCACTGGCAACAGTGTGGGACATATACACTGGGAGGATGACAAGTACACACATAGTAAAGTACAATTTCCCTTAAGATCACACAGAGATGACAGTCAGTCTGGGGCTGGTTTCTCCCTCTTTCTCCAGATCCCCAGTAAGACTCCCCACTGGCAGAGCTATAGAGTTGAGTCCTTAGCCAGGGTTCCAAGCCATGTCCACCCAACAGTCTCTCCGTCCAACCAGTGCTTCATGTCCCTGCCCAAGTAGCTCACACACACACACACACACACACACACACACACACACACACACACACACACACACACACACACACACACATACACACACTCACTTTGAGATTTGATTTATACACAAACACACACCTGAGAAAGGCTGGCACAGATTTAATAGCTATGCTCCCTTCTGCCAATACTATAAGGTAGTTATCACTGCCACCAGAACCAGTTATCAGCTACTTTAAGTCCCTTACCAAAGGGTGTCCAATCCTACTGTGTAATGTTACTAATAATTCAAATGCTAGTTTTGACCAAGCGCCAGGCTATTAGGAGTGGCTTGTACAGTGTCATCAGCCACAATTAAAAGTTTTAAATATATTTAATAATAAATAATAAAAGAACAAGACAATACTCAGTACATCAATACAATAACTTCAGAGTTCAAAATCACAGGAAATATTTTAAAACAACATTCCAGGACCATCTCAAATAAATACAGAAAACATCTAAACCAATCTTTACTATATTGCTATCTATATTATGCCCTAGATCTTACTCACAGTGCAAAGGAAATGCAGATGTTGATGATGAGTGCTAGGTCCAAGACAAAATACAAAATGCACAGTCTCTCTCTCAGAGAATTCTTAAATTAATATCACATTTTACTGCTGGGTTATCTTGGATAACATCACTTTTTGTCACCTGTCTTCATTTCCCAGGCTAAACCCCCAGTGTCCAACATTTAACATTTCTCTGTGAAAAATACATAGCCTTCAGATGTTTGCAGTTGCTAGAAGACATAAAACAATAAAACACTTACAAAACAATGCAGAAGGCACCTTAGTTAATAGACATCCTGTCTCGTTGCTGCATTGAAACTAACTTATGACACAATCATAAAACACTTTAATTTCAACTTATTTTCTTGAAGTTTTGCAAGTTAAGTCTGTATGTTCCAGTTTCTACTATTAAAACATACATTTGCACAGGTATATAGTTTATATATATTTCTGTTATTTTCCAGTAGGGCACACTGTGGACACATCCGTGGAGCTCCGTACTGTACAAACCCTGTTCAACACACTTCTGTATCAGGAGTTTAATATACACATAACATATAGTTCTCTTACATTTGTAAGACAAGCATATGAATCGTGTTGATATTCACAAATTACATGATTATTTACAAAATTCCAGATAGCTGGGCTGGCAGCATTTCCTTTTGTTACATTTCTATAAAAAATCATATTAATATTCACAATTGACATAGAATTATTTATAAAATTCCAGCTAGCTGGGCTGGTAGCATTTTGGTTTGTCACACTTCTTCCTCCCTGAGAACTTAAGCTAGTTTTTCGAGTGACCCTTGAGAAATGTTGCTTGAGAGAATTGAGCCTATTTGGAAATATCTTACCCTGTTCCCTATCTTGATATTCCATCTGCCTTGGCATTGCTGACCCCAGTACAGTGCTGCACTCTCCCATCATATGCCTGCAACCTTAGGCTCCACCATAAGAATTTGGGATTTTCCTGGCTGGCTCCCTTTAGCCATAGATGCCCCTTAGACTCCTCCTGCCTTGTACTGCAAATACGTAGCACAAGGGCCTCCCTATCATGGTAAGGTTTCATCATGTTAACATGGTACAATTTGTGCCCCTGCCTCCTGCCTCACAGTTTTACCATTTAGTTAACATCACTGACCTTCCTTACCACCTTGTAGGGTCCCTCCCAAGCTGCATGCAGCTTTTTGTGTCTGATAGGATTGAGAACCATTTCCTGCTGCCCTAGAGCATACTCTTCAGCTCAAGCATTCCTGTCATACCAGACCTTTTTCTGGTTTTGGACTTCTGCCAGGTTGTCCTGGGCCAAGTCCATGAGTTCCCTGAGCCTTGTCCTGAGGTTTAGGATATATGCCACAATAGACTCCTTGTGGGATTCACACTCATGCTCCCACTCATCTCAAATCAAATCTAGAGGTCACTGCATCCTATGCCCATACAGCAACTCAAAGTGTGAAAAACCCATGGATTCCTGGGGCTGCTCTTTGTAAGCAAACAGCAGATGGGGGAAATATTTGTCCCACTCCCTCTTAAACTGGTCTGCAAATGCCCATAGCTTGGACTTGAGTGTAGAATTTCCCTCTCAAAAAGACAACTACTCTGGGAATGGTAGGGTGGTCTTTAGGTGCTTCACCCCACAGTACTTCCACAGACAAGCCAGCAGGTCTGACATGAAATTGGCACCTCTGTCAGTTGGTATTTCTTTTGGAAAACCTACCCTGCTGAAAATTTCAAACAAAGCATTTGCCACCTTTTCTGCCTCAATGGAGGACAGATCCACCATTTCATGGTATCTGGTAGCATAATCCACTACCAATAGGATATATATTTTTCCTTGCAGAGCTTGTGGTACTCAGAGGTCCCACAATATCCATAGATACCCTCTAAAATGGTTCCTCAATCACAGGCAAAGGCATCAAGGGAGCTTTCACTTTGTCTTCTGCCTTGCCTACCTTTTGACACTGCTCATAGGTCCTGCAGTACCCTGTTACATCTCTAGAAATCCCAGGCCAATAGATGTTCTGCATAATATGTGTCTTTGTATGTTTTATGCCCATATGACCTGTAAAGGGAATATCATAGGCTATGACTAGAAGTGCCAGATGGTAGGCTCTGGGCACAACCAACTGCTGTATTCTCTCACCCTCTAGCCCTCTCTCATGGGTCCACTCTCTATACAGTAACCCTTTGTCCCAGTATGCAGATTCCCCCTTCCCTTGAGAATCAGGTGCCTCACTAGCTAACTCCCTCAGACCTTGTAATGTAGGGTCTGGGAGCTAACCCTGTCTCAACTCTCTCTTTGTAAATCTTCCCAGCTCCCCATCCACAGGATGTCTGGTATTCTCTGCTTGCAGTCACTCTGTCCAAGGGAACATCAGTACCCACAAGCAGCTGTGGCTCACTTTCAGTGTCACTGCTGCTAAGTAGTAACCACCTCACCAGTCCTGGCTGCAAATGTATGGTCTGTCTGTGTCTCCCCCAGGCTACCAGCCCCATATGTTTGTCTCTAAGCTTGACTACGTGTAACTGCATGAACACACAGTACTGCATTATCAAAATCATTCCCTAGCAGGACATCTGCATGGATATCCTCAAACACACCTACATTCTGGCTTCCTTTTCCACCCTCCCAGTCAAAGTGAACTCTAGCCAAATGTATTTGGAATTAGGTCCTTCCTAAGGCTGACTGGAGTAGACTGCCCAAGCAAGTAATGCTCCTTTTTAACCATTGTGGGCTTCACAATGGTTAGGTCAGAAGCTGTGTCTCTGTTAGCAATGGCCTCTTTCCCATTTACTAAGATAAGATATACCCTCTTGTGGTAGTTTGGTACCCTTGTGGTCTCAAGACAACTTATTGCTGCCTTTTTTTCATTCCCACTTACTGGCTCTCCCACCTTTTGTTCCCCACTTTGCCTCCATGGACATCTATATGCTACATGGCCCCACTGGTTCATTTAAAACATTTAACCCCTATTCCTGGATGTGTAACTGGACTAGTGGCTTCCCCTGCTACTGGCAGACTCTGTTGGGGCAGTCTAGGCTGCCCACCATGGGTTCCCTTAGACCCATGAGCAGCACTGGGTGTCCCTTTCCTGTACAGTGATGCCCTGTTTCCTAAGTATGTCTCCCTTCTTCCCCAACTCTTCTGCAGTATTGCATTGTCTATCAGAAAACCAGATTCTCGTATCCTCAGGCAAAGTGCTAAGAGGTCGTTCCTTCACCAAAAGGTCTGCCAGCCCTTCAAAAGTGGTGACTTGACATCCTGTCACCCACCTGTGAGAATAAGTGCTTAGTTCAGCAACATATTCACACACACTTTCATCTGCCTTGTGTCTATGCTCATGAAACTTTTTTCTATAAGCTTCAGGTGTTAACTTAAAGCATTCTAACAAACACATTTTGACTGTATTATAATTTAAGCAATCAGTATCAGACAGTTTAGAAATAGCAGTTACAGCTTTACCATGGAGTAAGTGGGTCAGGATCCATACCCAGAGCCTTTGGTCAATATTATACTGTTTACATAACCTCTCAAACATATGAATGAAACTATCCAAATTATCCCCCTCTGTAAATTGTGGAAGAAATTTACTGACCATTGTTGCTTCTAGGGTTCAGTTACTCCCTTCCCCATTACCTCCATGACTCTGGCGAAGAGTCAGTATCTCCTTTTCATGTTGCCTCTGCCTCTCATTCTCCTCAGCTTCCAGATGTTGCAGTGTCTCATTTTCTTCATACTTCAGATGTTGCAATTTCTCATTCTCCTCAGTCTCTAGACGTCTCAGTCTCTCTGCTTCCTCTATTTCCAAATGCTTGGCCTCCAGCTCAAGTTTTTTTTTTTATCTCCAGATGGATTTTAAGTCCTCTGTGGAAAGGTTGAGCTGTCCATTTTCTGAGAGTTGTATATCTCCAAGGCCAGTCTGATTGTTCTCCTGGTTGCTATTCTGTGATGCAACTGTGACTAAAGCTGGAATAATTTCTGCTTTAGTCTGGTTGGCATGCACCAGTCCTTTAGCCTGGCACATCTCAGGCAACTGGCTCCTTGTCAGCTTGCCATACTCTTCTGCTAACATGCTTGTCTGCTCTCCCTGGCTAACTAAGCCAACGACAAAGAAAAAATAAAACAATTGTGATATGAACTCTGAATGTTTACTCCATGGCTGATTGAGAGTACAAACACCTTCAGTGACCACTGTATACAAGCTACAATAATTCAATAGCCACACCACTGCAAGCCAATTAATATGTGATGTGGATATCCCACCACTTACAACCAATTAATATGTGATTCCCCTTCACTGGCTCAGTAATCAAGGAGCCTCAATCTTCACCACTGGCAACAGTGGGGGTGTACACACTGGGAGGATGACAAGTATACACGCAGTAAAGTACAATTTCCCTTAAGAGCACACAGAGACCACAGTCAGTCTGGGGCTGGTTTCTCCCTCTTTCTCCAGATTCCCAATAAGACTCCCCACTAGCAGAGCTATAGAGTTGAGTCCTTAGCCAGGGTTCCAAGCCAAGTCCTCCCAACACTCTTTGTGTCCAACCACTGCTTTGTGTCCCTACCCAAGTAGCTGATACACACGCTTTGAGATTTGATTTATACACAAACTCACACCTGGGAAAGGCTGGCACAGGTTTACTAGCTATGCCCCTTTTGCCCAAACTATAAGGTAGTTATCACTGCCACCAGAACCCATTATCAGCTACTTTAAGGTTTTTGCCAAAGGGTGTCCAATTCCACTGTGTAATGTTACTAATAATCCAAATGGTAGTTTTGACCAATGACCAAGCTATTAGGAGTGGCCTATACAGTGTCACCAAATACATATGCCAGTACTCTAAGAGCTAAAATATCTCTAAACAAATCAACCACAATTAAAATGTTTAAATATATTTAATAATAAATAATAAAAGAACAAGATAATAGTATACCAGCACAGTAACTTCAGATTTCAAAATTGCAGGAAATATTTTAAAACAACATTGTAGGACAGTCTCAAATAAATACAGAAAACATCTAAACTAATCTTTACTATATTCCTATCTATATCTAAAAGAGATACTGTGCCCTAGATCTTACTTACAGAGCAAAGCAAATGCAGATGTTGATGATGAGTGGATGTTCTTGCTAGGTCCAAGGCAAAATACAAAATGCACAGTCTCTCTCTCAGAGAATTCTTAAATTAGTATCACATTTTACTGCTTGGTTAGTTTGGATGACATCACTTTTTGTCACCTGTCTTCATTTCCCAGGCTAGACCCCCAGTGTCCAACATTTAACATGTCTGTGTGAAAAATACATATCCTTCAGATGTTTGCAGTTGCTAGAAGACATACAACAATAAAACACTTACAAAATAATGCAGAAGGCACCCTAGCTCTAGACATCCTGTCTCCTTGCTGCATTGAAACTAAATTTTATGGCACAGTCATAAAACACTTTAATTTCAACTTATTTTCTTGAAGATTTACAGGTTAACTCTGTATGTTCCAGTTTCTAATATTAACCAAGAGTATTAAAACAAAGGCAAGCATTAGTAAAGCCTGGATTCCCGAAAACACACTTGGGAAATCTATATAGTAGAAAAATTTAATCCAACAAGCTAAAAACAATAAAAGCAATAAAAGCGATAGTTATTCATATAACTGTGCGATGTGCTACAGGTTAAGCGCTTTAATCCAATCCAACTGTGGACTTCATCAGTTCTGATGAAGTCCACAGTTGGATTGGATGAAAGCGCTTAACTTGTAGCACATCTCACAGTTATATGAATAACTATCGCTTTTATTGCTTTTATTGTTTTTAGCTTGTTGGATTAAATTTTTCTACTATATAGATTGCCTGAGTGTGTTTTCTGGAATCCAGGCTTTACTAACTTTTGCCTTTGTTTTAATATTCTTGGTTGTTGTTGGGGAAATGTTAACTACTGACATTTATTAGTTTCTAATATTAAAACATACATTTGCACAAGTATGTAGTTTATATACATTTCTATTATTTTCTAGTAGGGTACACTGTGGACATGTCCTTGAAGCTCAGTACTATACAAACCCTGTTCAGCACACACTTCTGTACCAGTAGTATAATATACACATAACATATACTTCTCTTACATTTGTAAGGCAAGAAAATGAATCATGTTGATATTCACAAATGACATATGATTATTTAAAAAATTCCAGATAGCTGGGCTGGCAGTATTTTGGTTTGTCACAATGCTAAAAAGACCTTGCTGAATCTTGAGTTGTAAATGACCATGCCTAATGAACTTCTTAGATTTTTTATCTGTCACAGATGCCAAAAATTCCTTTTATTAATGTTATTTCTGGTTGAAAACCTTTTTCTAAGAATAAGAATTCATAAAATTTAAGTACATTCTTATCAAAGTACATTCTTATTCTTTTATCTTTTAGCTTGTTTAATATTCCTGTCAATGTAGCATTATGATATGATTCACGTCTGTTATACATTTTAATATCATCACTGTATTTTCTAGTATTTGTGATACCCTGTAGCAATTACACATCTGGTGAATGATATGTTTACCTATTTCTACCATAAAGTTAGCATACAGAGATGAGCAACATAGAACCACTTGAAACAATAGTAAATATATCTGTTGTGCATTAAGAAAATCCATGCCAGCAATAGATCTTCATACAGTAACGGCAAACCTGTAACCTCCAAATTTATCTCACCCAAGACACAGTGATTTTGTTAAGGCTTCCACCCAAAACAACTTGCACATCAACAGATCTCTTCATTACCGTATCATAATAATGAGCCATGTTGCATTATCATACCTAACAACTATGATATCACATTCAGACATGATGGTGGAGCACAGCAGAATACACCTATGTGCTGATCTGTCATGCAACACAGTGTAGTGCAGCAGCTGTTGACCTACAGAAGGAGCAGGAATGAGTTGGGCACTGAAGAGCATTGTGCACCACTGCATATAATGTGTGTCTGTGAGCACTTCATAAAGAACTGGAAACATTTGTACACCCAGAGCTGGATCATGGTCAAAGGGAGCCCTAAGCAGGGGAGTGGACCAGCCCTTCCTCCCCCACAGCCATTCCAGTGTCTCTTTACTTGGCTCTTTTTCCAATTACTATAAACAATGTTCAAACCTGTCAGTACGAATATGATTTCCTTCTTTACATTTACAATGATTACAGATGGCAATTTGCTAAACAAAGCAGTCTCCCATTGAAAATAGACTTAGCATTAGCAGCAGTAAACATATATTCCCCTGAAACTCACGTTCATTGAAAATGCATTGAAACTCACATTCATTAGAATGCCATTAGTAGAATGTGTACCCTGGGCTCTGGGCTGCTTTTAAACCATGGGCCCCTGTACACTTTAGGGCAATGCACAAATGCACCTTCCTGATTGTTATACATTATATTTCTTGTTTAATATAGAAACATTTGCTAGAGTGTGTTTTAAAATTTGTAGTTTTGAACATATTTTTTCAGTAATCAGTGAAAAAATGTATGAGTCAATAATGACAAAAGTACATATTTTAGAACATTTCAGCCATAGAAAGACACTCATACTGCTGTCATTATAATTCACCAATATCCACATTTGGCAATTATGGCCATGTTATTGACTGTGTACACATCACATTTTATTTATTTACTAACATTTGTTTACTGGTAAAGTCCAATTGTTGAGTTACTCATTTTTAGCTGAGGTGCAGGGAGAAAAGCTCTACAGTGAAGAAATATAATATATACAGATATACACATAAAGAGCATTAATACAGGATGCCAAATAAATAATACTTTATACAAATTTTAGACATGATGTAACAATCCAGACTCTGGCAACAAATATTAGAAAAATGCATTTTTATTTCATATTTGTTTCACACAAACCCACAGTGGCCAAAGTATTCCAACTTAGTACACTCACACATGCATGTGCACCCCCCCCCCACACACACACACAATATACTTGCAAAATCAGATTAAATAATGTTTAAAACTTACCCGACAATAGCATAAGGTACTTTCAACTACAGCAGAAAAAATAAGTTGCATGTATTTTAATGGTAGCATTGAATGAACAACATGAAATTGTATAAGGATGACTAGAAGCATACTATAAGATTCAGCCATGTATAGCACAGTTTAAATAAAAGAAAATGTATGATAGCATAAAAAAATAACCACTTGATAATGTATGCCAAGTCAGTAAGCACAGGCTCTGCAGAAGTAAAAATTATCTGAATAATTCCACATTAAAAAGAGCTGTTATTAATGCAGAGGTTGATGCTGACAAACAACTTTGCATTTCAGTGCTTCATCTGTAAATGCATGTAAAAATGGTGTGCTGGTGATATTGTCAAAACATTTCCTGAACTGGATCAGCTTTTTAATAGAGAATGGTTGGCAAACAATAACAACATGTTCACTGTCACTAGGCATGCAGTCCTGGAGGCCATTAAGGAGCCTAGCCAAACATTCCAATTGTTCCAAGACTACCTGGTTAAGTAACTTATGCATTGTCACACAGTAGGTAAATGAATGTGGAACGATTCAAATACTGCACCCTTGTTCATAGGTGATTACTAGGCTCATGGCACAAAAGCCTTTACAGGCCTAGACAATAATACACAGGATATGGAAGTATTCTATTGTAATTCCCCAGATATGAGATGTGGTAGTATCTGGGTAGTGGATCTTTGGGTGTTTGAGCCCTGAGTCATTCATTTTATAGACAGTCGCTGTCCATAAGAGACATGGGTAGTACCCCAGGAGCAAATTTACAGTTCCCCATCCATTTATTCAAATTATTTTGAAGAGAGTGAGGGAATTGCTTTGTTTTATGAAGATGGGAAGTTTATTCCATAAACAAGGCAGCCTTTGGGATATGAATTTGCCTCTCCAGCACGTTCTGTTAACCGGTACCCTTTAATAATTTTTTCTTGTGGATATGTAACATTTTCATCAGGGCTGGATCAGGGAATATCTTGTAGGACAGGCACAAGTCCCCTCTCAATAAATGATATGAGCTGGATTAAAGGGATTAGAGCTTTGGTTGGTCTGCATAAGACATGTGTCTTATGCTTTGTATTTTTTTAGCGAGAAATCTCTGTGGCTGCTCCAGTTAGGGTAAGTGCCTGGACATGCAGAAGGGAGCATTGTAGTTGATTATGGGCCTAATTAGGAACAAGTAAAATGGCACTATGACTTCCTTTGATTTTGATGCAATGCCTTTACTTATAAGTTGAGCCACACAGAAGGATTTCCTCACTACATTAGCTACCTGGTGGTCAAAGTTTAGGTTACTATCTATCTGTGTTCCAAGGTCCCTCACCACTGGGTCTACCTTTAGGGGAGTATTACCAGTATTATAATTTGCAGGATTTATGATTTACAAAAGGGTATGATTATCCATTTTTTTGCATTTAGCTTCAGACTGTGGTTTTGACATCAGTAATTTTTAGACCTGTTTGAGTGTTAACATCATTTGGGGATTCAGTAATTGCTCCCAGCTTACGATCATCAGCATTCTTGGTGAGCCATGGGCCAGCACCATTAGTCTTCACTTCAGAGAAGTATATACTAACCAGGAGGGGTCCCAACACTGAGCCCTGTGAGACACTGATAGTAACAGGTTTCTTTTCAGAAGTGGATTAGCTGGACAACGTGTCCTGTCATTGAGCCAGTTGGCTATCCAGCTGATGATGCAGAAGTTTATGCCTAACTCAGTAAGTTTATCAATGATCCCTGAATTGGGGATTGTGTCAAAAGCTTTGGCCAGGTCTACATAAGTGGCGTGTGCTATTGTCACATGAAGCAGCTCATTAACAAGTTGGAGTATTTGGTCATGTGTGCTAGCTGCCAGAGTAACAGTTTAAATAAACAAAGAAATCCTTTAGAGTCTAGTGTTGTAGAGAAGACTCTACCACAATAATATGCAACATTGACTGCATAAGGGATGCTGAAGCTCAGACGGTTCTGATCATCACTGTAAATAATGCTGACTATATGACTTGATTAATGTCAACAACTGCAATATATATTACTAAATGCAACAAGTTTAGATTATATTGCAAAATCCAGGCCTATTAATGATCTTTTTTTCATTTTTACATACATACTTACATACATACAAATATTTCAAGCACAGGCAATAATGCCATTCTAGCCTTCCAATATACTAAATCAGTTGTTCCCATAATAAGCATCCAGGCTGTTCTTAAAAATATTAAAACTAGTTCTTCTTTTAATGTAATTTGGTAGTCTATTCAATGCATGAACTAATCTCTCAGAAGACCATTTAGTACTTTTCATTCTTACAGAATCTGCTGCATAGGTTGTCTGATGATTCTCTGCAAGTTTTCGATAACCCTAAACATTCCCAGAGGTCATTGTCTCTAAATGCCTTTTATGCCTGAATAAGGTCTCCTCTTAAATATCTGTAAGTGATGCTGTACAAGTTCAGATATTTTAGTCTTTCAGAATAACTTAAATTTTCATATCCATGAATGCACTTGCTATATTTCCTCTGTACTCTTTCCAGTTTGCCCATTATTGTTTTCTTATAAGGTTTCCATATTGTTATTCCATAGACAAGTTTGGGACTAATGTAACTAATAAATAATGACTTCATCTTTTCTGATTTCCTTTACTTTACAGATCTTTTTATACAACCTATAGTTCTATAACTATCATTAACCAATTGGTTGATATAATTAGAAACACTCAAAGCTGGATCTACCCATATACCAAGGTCCTTAAATTAATCTGCAGTTTCAATCACTGTGTGCTGTATTAAATATTCACCTTTCAATTTATGTCTTCCAAATCTCATATTCTTAGTTTTTTTATGTATTTATCAGCATGTTATTCTCATGTGCCCAAATGGTCAATTTAGTCAAGTTATTTTGCAGGGATGCTCTGTCTGTAACACAAGTTTATCCATTTCAAGTCATCTGCATACAGACTGTAGAATATCTCCAATGAAAAACATAGAGCTGACAGACACAATCTTTATAAGTATAGGCCTAGGGTAGGGTCCTGTGGGGCACCATGATTGTAACCTTGAACTTCGCCTGTCCAGTTGCTGTATGATACTTGCTATGTCCTGTTTGTGAGCCACGAAACTATCCATCTTATCAAGAGTATATCAATACCTAGTTGTTCTAAGCTATTGATCAGTGAAGAAGCACATTTTTTAATTCATAGTTGTTATTATATTGTTATTGACCATCACAATACAGGTGGTAATAGATCTATTTTCAGCATATGCATGCTGATATATGGTTTCAACTTCCAACCTTTCCAGTTCTGACAACAATTTATCCAATATAAGCGTTAACATTATTTTCCACAAAATGAAAGTAAACTTATGAGTCTTATGTAGTGCAATGAATAAATCAAAATAATTACAGAACATAAAAGGTGCAGAAGCTTTAGTTCAATAATTCACATGACATACAAAAATCAGCAATATTACTACATATGACATACTGTTTTTTTTTTGGGGGGGGGGTTGCCTGCTTGTAGGACACCTACATTTAATTTTGACCTCCCTATGTAATCTATATCACCACAATCAGCTATCTCTTCTGAGATCAATCAGCACAGCTCGGACTTATTTGAATGGCTAATAATGTTGTATTGTTGCAGTATACACCTCCAGAGTCTACAGAGCTGGAGCATGGATAAATGGGATCCTATGCAGGGTAAGACAGCCACATCAATATCCCATTACTTGTCTGTCTCTCCCCAAGTACCATAAACACTGTTTAGACCTGACAGTGAACATGCTGTTTTCTTCTTTACTTCTGCAATCATCGCAGAGATTTGGATTTTATTTAAAATGTTTATTTCACATTTCACAGAAAAAAACAGTGATAGCCATTTTCCAAACAAAAAAATAATCTCACAATGAAAACAGACTTACCATGAGAAACAGTAGACATCTCTTCCCTTGAAACTCACATTTAGTGAAAATACATCGGGCAACCTATTAAACTACAACAGACATGCTGGGTTTCATGTTCAAATAGCATATAGTGAAGTGCTAATTTGTGTCAGTGTGAAGGGTGTGGAAATTCAAAAGACAAATCTGTAATGCACACAAGTGTCCCTTTTTTGGAGCAGTTCATAAGTAATGTCTAGTGAAGTAACTTGACAAAGACACACAGAAGACAAATGAAGGTTAAAAGAATCAAACAATGCACTACAAGAAATAGCTCTTTAACAACTCAAAGTGCTAAAGAATCTGATGCAACCTAAACACGATGCATTTCACACTTGTATGCCTGCAAAAGACAAGCTAAATTCAAAGTGTATTAATAGCTAAAACAATATTAAACTCATAGACTTAAATGCCGTCCAATTTTTTTCACAGATAAATAATAAACACACTGACATTTAACACTACAATCAGTTTTTCTTCCTTTACACCATAAGTACTATGGTACATAGTTACAAGACTTGCAGTCCAGGGAATCATTAAGGAGCCTAGTCCAGATTTCCAGTTACTCCAAAGCACTGTCTTAGGTGACTTGCTCAAGGACAAGGCATAAATATGAGGCAAAATCATATATGCTGTAGAATTGGGGACAGATTAGAACAGACTACTTTAAATCACTTATAATGTTAACAGAGCAACAGGTTTTGCATCAACATGTTTTTGGTGAACCACAAAAACTAAAGTAAAAAAGAGAAGTTAATGGAGGTCTGGCAGTTGTTGTTGAGGACTGAGGTGGTTGTCTCTGGTAACTATGGTACAGGGTTTGCATGAGCATAACTTAACTAGACAGTGCCCCCTAATTGGGGCATTTTACACACACACACACACACACACACACACACACACACACACACACACACACACACACACACACACACACACACACACACACACACACACACACACACACACACACACACACACACACACACACACAATCTCTGCTCAAGTGGTCCCCTAACCTTGCATCAAACATCTCTCTACTCAGCTTTGGCTCCCCTGAGGTGCTTCAAACAGAATTCAATTCAAATCTACTACCTGTATGAAGCCCCTGGTGGTGCTCATTTCCTACTCAATTAATTAAATCCCATGTATGCTTAAAATTTCCTTCTTGTTTTTAAACAAACACTAGCTCCCCTTAACACCTCTCCTGAATTCAAATTTTCCACCAAGTAACTCCCATGCATGTTTACAAAAATCCCCTGCTTGATTTTCACACTTAGTTGAGTTAACTCCTTCGCGTGTGTGCTTATGCAAAATTTTCTGCTTGATAGTGATGATGCTTGAAGGGTGTATGACAGACCTGAAGTCTTAGTTTAGAAAAAAAAAAGCACGTGTGAAAGACCTGCTTTCAGATCTTGACTGCAAAAAAGTGTGTGTGAATAACCTGCTTTGATAGCTTCCATTTTTTTTTCATTATTTTTTATGGCAAGCAAGACTCTCAGCGAGCACCAGGCCCTAGGCAGCTGCCTAGGTCTCATTGTACTGGATCCAACCCTGTGTACACCAGTTATGGACTATGATCTATTTCTAAAAATAATTATCCTGAATGGTGGTGCACAATACATAGTGTGAGAGTGGTTGTGCACCTTAGCGCAGCATGTCTGTGAAAACCAGGGCAGTTCTTCTTATCATAAACATAAGGAATTCAGTCTGTTACCAGCCATTGTATTAAACCTGGTTACCTGCTTCTTTCACTTTGACCCTAAAGAGTCTGTATCACAGTCCATGACAAATACTGGCAACCTATTAATATCCTTTACGTTGTTATTTTCTCAGTACCTTCACTTAAAAGTTGCTCATTTCTTTATTTATTTATATTCATTATGCAGTTTAATATGATGACTACTACTGCTTTCTCAAGTTCTCTGTTTTAATTTTTCTTGAAATTAACAGAAACATTACTTAACTTTTGTTGTTTAATTGAAGACTAGGGAGATTCATAAACATTTAACACATGAACAGCAATGTGCAAGAAGATGGGTGATTCAAAGACTAGTATGGGAAAATCATGCCACAGGAGAAACAGTTCTGTAGTCTTGATATGCAAAAGATTGGATAATATCATGCTGAGTGCATTAATGTACATGAGACCCATAGAATATTCATATGACAGTGAAAACATGATGAAGTGATTTAGAGACATATAAACCTGTGCTACGAGTCCCAATACACCTGTCTTCTGAATGCCAGGATTTCTCTGTGTAAAGGAGCTTCACTCTTGATAATATACTAGGAATAACAGCAGCCTTAGATGAACAGCAAGTATTAGTGACCACACTCAGAACCACTGCCTGCAACGTTGTGTGTTACTACCCTCTGCATCACAGGTGGGTCCAACAGTGAGTAACTTACCATTACCTCCATGGTCAAGGGCATTGTTGATGACTGCTGTGTGGACAGTGGCTCCATTTGCAAGTTAGTAGGTATATATCCCACACATAAAATCAAGAGGAATGCACAGAGTGTCCATCTGTGTGGCACAAAGGTCTGTATAGCATTGACCATCTTTGTTAGAAGGACCTTTCAGCATCTGACAGGACACACATTAGGAATTTCATTTTTTTTTTTTTGACGTGTGGAGGAGCACATGTGGTTTCCAAGGAAATCAAAGATGAAAAACAGCACTGTGCAAACATTTTACAGCATATCTTTTTTTCTGCTGTCAATATGTGCACCCACATTGCCATCAAGGCTCTATCTACTCCACATGGTGCCCAGTACTTCAGCCTTTCACTCTGCCAGCTGTCAGGTGGTATGCAATGCACAGGGGTATATACACATGCAATGTGTCTGTGTGCTACTCAGTGAGCTTTTATTATTCCCACATTTGCCCCTTATGTATCATCTACCAGTGTTTGATGCAGGGTGACTTCCTTCAAAGTAATTTAGTTGGCAAGTACACACACTGCTGTGCACAAAGGAGATGATATATGGCTTTCCATTTAAGCAGGCAGCAGACCACTTATAATGCTGTCCACTGTTGTGTGTTGCAGGTGATGCTAAAAATGTCTTGGAACCATAGATGATGACTCCCATCTAAAACACCTAGACAATGACTGAGCTGGCATACAACACCATGCATTCACAGACAAGGAACACTGTTGAACATGTATTTTGACACCTAAGTGGATATCTCTGCTGCTGGAAACACCTGGTGGTACACTACAGTATGAGAAAAGTGATTTGATATTTGTGGTAAATGTCATGCTACACAATATGGCAGTAAACAAGGAGTCAAAACTTGAGAACACTGCAACTCTTTTTGAGGGACTTGTTGCAGCAACAGCAAATAAAGAGTCAACCACAGAGTCATTGGAAGAACAAGCTGCAGCTCAACTCCATGCAAGGCAGAGGTGGACACAATACATTTCAGTATTGACAAAGAGGAATTGTACTGTCCACGACTATGGGTAATGATACAGACAAGACACTAAAAGTGATGCGTGCATTATCACACACCAGCTATGCATTCCAAGACATTGACTGGCCATGCTGTGCATTTGACATTACTTTAATAACACAGGCCAGCAATGGGCATGGCATAGTCATCATCATTTACACAGGTGGAGTGGGGCAAGATGACACTATCTTATAGGCAAGGGTCATGGGAGAAGGATGTGGTCGAAAAATCAAGGATTATATCCTACAGTGGTGGGATGGAGCTGCCATGTTGTGAAAATTAGCCATGTATACTGTGTGGTCCTGTACTATCAGGGCTTGATGCATTCTGCATTAGAGATGGTGTAGTGTTTTGGGGGAATCTCAATAAGATGCACGATGTGGGGAGCCAATTGATGGATAACATCTATGACACAATAATGGCAACAGCTATACATGGCTCTCCATCAGCAAGCAAGTGACAGGGATAATGTGGACCTGCTGGAACAGGGGTGAGGAGCCTGGTGAGACATTCCTTTGGTAGAGGCTAAGTATCATTATCAAGACAATAGAATTTGCCATGATGACCTGTGGTGGCTGCTGTGACCAGAAGTGACTGTGATATAGACACTGGAACAGTTATGCTAGTGCCATCTGAAGCCAGCCCTGTGACTGTCCTCCTCAGAACTGGATCCTTGCACAGCCATGACCAGTATGGCTTGCAGTGGGTAATAGAAGCCTATTGCCACCTACTTGAAGGATGTACTAGTGTATTCCACGTAGGCTATTAATGTTCTGAGCAAGTATTATTACTTCAAGTCCATATATGCCTAGTCACTCTGCTTGTGCTACTGGCCATCTTACATGCCACAAAGAAACTCTAACTCTGAATGGAATATCCAATCCACATTGACTTACATTTGGATCAGTGGCAGACCTTAGACCAGTCCTAGTCATGCTGATGCTGTCAGTTCACAGAATCTGGTCATGGAAGCCATTTTCAAACTAAATAGTGAGCACAGTCTAATAAGGTTTTTTTTGCAGGTTAGCTTCAACTTCGCATGCAGGACTTGTTATAGCAAATATTTTAAATTTATTGCATTTCAGGACACTGCATTGTCTGTTCTTTAAAATATAGTTTTTGACAAATCATTAATTTACCTTTTGCCACTGCTTTCAGATTTGAAACATAAATATATGGCTGAGCAGTCTTAAGGTTTGCAACATTGTTTTACTCTGCCTGTTATCACTAATTGTAATCAGGGGCAAGGGCCTGAGTCTTTAGAAGATCAGAACACTTGGGTTCTATTTCTATATCAGGTGCTTGGAATTATTCCAATACCGACTCTGAAGTGCAGCATAAGGGGACTGTAACATTCCTAAATGGACTGCTTTTCACATGAGATGTTAAACTGAGGTTCAGCTGTTTCAGACGGATGTAAACTGTTAGAAAATATGTATTAACATATGTGTGCAATGCTTATTTTAAATAAGGGAAGATTAACACGTTTTTATTCTATATGCAGCATTAGTTCTATTTGAAACTGAAAACATGCTTTTCTGAAATTGTGCTTTCTGACACTGCAAGATGCACTCTGACCTAGTTTGCTAGCACAGCAAAATGCATGTTTATGCTTTGGAAATGTACTGCAAAGCATGTGATTTTCTGCTAGGTCAGGAAATTAAATGAAGAATAATAATAATTTCTGTAGATCCATTCATTATGGACAATAAGCTCTGTTCGTGCTAATGAAAAAGTGCACAAGCTGCAAGAAAGTTAGATAATATAAACAATGAACTGCTTCAGAAATCTGTACTTCATTGTGCTTGAATTAGCCATAGTACCTAGACTTGTAACATCACATAGCAAGAAAGTTATAATTGATCGGTGGTCGTCAAGGCCATCCTGTTTACTGAAAAATCTTTTTTAAACTTTGAAGAGTCAGCTAGAAATGTGAGAAACATCTGTAAAGTAACAGAATTGTGAACTGGTGGTTTGCTACGTCAGCTGTAGTGGGCAATGCCTTGAAAGAAAGGTATAATAATTGTGAAACTTCCTGATTATAGTCAGACAAACTCTGTAACTGCATTTTTTGTCTCCTTGCGCAAGAATAAAGATACCTGAACTGAACCTTATGCTTTTGGTGTTTTGAAGTATTTTTCTTTGACATTTTTTGGTCCTTTGGAGCCAGAAACCCTCGTTTAGCCTGGGATCAGATGGGCCAGGTGGCATGAAACTGCGCAGGGAAGATACCACATCAGATCTTCTTCATTGAAAGACCTCCGACTGAATTGTCGTGCAAAAGAGGCCAGCCACTTTTCTGATCTACGACTGAAGGCGGGTTCCATTTGAACAGTGAGTGACCAATCGCTGAGGCTCAGGTAGGGTGAATCTACTTTTTTCTGTTTTATATCAGGGACTTGATTGTATTTGTTCTGTGAGAATTTTGTTAAAATTCAGGGACAGAAATATTGCTATCTTGTCATAGATCAAGGAAACAGAATAAGTAGGCAGGTAGTCTGAAGAGACTGTAAACACTTGGTGGTACCACATTAAAAATAAAAGGGTTATGTAACATTTAAAAGGTTAGAACAAAATGGGTAATACGTGCACAAAAAGACCCCAAAGCCCACCATTAACCGAAGACGCAAAATATATGCAATCACAACGCGCCGACAATGTTAGATATTATACTAAATGGGTTAATAAATATGAATTTGATGGGAAACTAGAAAGATCCTCACTTATCAAACTTATTAGACAGTTAAAAACTGATTCTAAAGGTCAGGTTAAAAAACAACGTAAATTAGGAGTTCCTCAGGCACACATGTGGATTGAGGAAGCAAACCGAAGAGAACAAAAGAATAAAAATTCAAAAGCAATGTTTCTAGACAAAGAGGATAATAACTTAGTTATAGCATTGGCCCCTCCACCCCCTTCGGTTCTGGTTCCCTTACCAGCTCCCTTACTGGAATATGAAGCAAAAGAACAAACTGGCCCACCTCCACGATATCCAGTTATTCCTATAAAACCACTACCGTTTGTTAGAGATCCTATCGAGACTAGGTCTCGAACATGTAATTTAAAGGGGGATATTGAATTATATCAAATGAATGGAAATTCACAGGCTATGAGTGAAGAAGAGATAGAAGTACCAAATCCTCAGGCAGGACAAGAAGGGCAGGACCCAACTGTCTTAGTATACAGACCGTGGACACCGGAAGACATCCAGAAAGCCACAGAGGGAATTCTCCATCCAAAAGTTAATTTTAGAAAGTTTTTAGAAGGCTTACAGGGCATGAGATTAAGTTATCACTTAAACGGAGAGGAAGTAGAAAAAGTAGTCAGACAAATAGTAGGTCCAGATTGGCACATGATCAGTGGCAACTGGAATCCCCGTGACGCTGCACTTAGGCCCCTCCCACATAGCAGCGCAGAACTAGATAACAGAGTGAAAGGTCTGACAGACCGAATTTCTGAGAAATGGAAGCCTAGGGCAGACTGGACTTGCATTAATCAATGCATCCAACAAGAAAATGAAACTGTTGATAGATATTTTGCCAGATTATTAGAATGTTTTAACAATCACTGTGGAATGCAGGTGCCTGAAGACCAGACACAAGATTCCCCATATGAGCAGCAGTTGCATTCTTGAAAGGCAGTATTGCACCCATAAGTAGTTTCCTTACTAAACATATGGTAGACCATCGTACAAGCAGATTACAATCACTGCTTGAATATGCTAGACATGTCGAAAGGCATTTTAATAACAAAAAGAAAAAGAAAGCCCAAGTATTTGCTGTGGAAGATGGAGAAGTTTATTTAGTACAGTCCAGACAAAAGGGCAAAACGAATGCCCAGGGAAAGAAACAATCTGATCAGCGATCAGAGGACTTTGAAGGGAGAAAGAAAAGAGGTGAGTGCTTCAAATGCAGGAAAAAGGGACACTTGGCAAGGGATTACAAGAAAAATAAGAAGGCAGCAGTGGAAGACAAAAACGATGAAGGTGAGGACTTACTATATGAAAGTCAGGAATCACTAGATAGGAATAATAGAGAAAGGACAAAACAGAATGTGATAGAAGGAGCAGAGAATGTGATAATAGAGGAAGTGCAGGAAGCTACCGATAGTGAAGAAAATGAAATATTAGACCTAGCCTTACTGAGCTTAGAGCTCTATCTAGCTGACACAAAACCAGAAGTGACACTCCTGGTAGAAGGGAGGGAAGTCAAATTTTTGTGCGATTCAGGGGCATCACGAACCCTGGTACACCCCTCCAAACTACCAGAAAATTCAGAATCACATGACTTTATACTAGTAAAAGCAGCTAATGGTCAGCTGTATCGGGAGCCTCTCTCCCATAACATTACAATAACAGATCCTGTTTCAGGATTAACCCAGAAAAGCAAACTTGTTGTTTCTGCAAAATGCCCAGTGAACCTTTTGGGCAGAGATCTTATGCAACTATTAGGCATAGCAGTAGTTCCAACCATGCAAGGTATGGAAGCACAGCGACAAACTAATACTTTTGCAGTGCAAACGGAAGGTGAGACATTTTACTGGTACAGCCAGGACTTAGTTACGACTGGCCCTGGCGCAGAAACTGAAGAGTTAATGAATGAAGCTATCAGTAAGTTCCCCTCCCTTTGTATTGACATACAACACCTGTTGCACTGTACTCTGTATTATTGTAATACACCAGGACCTGACAAAGAATATGAACAAGAATTGTTTGGAAATCATGCATGGGACATGAAAGGGAACAGTGTAGTTAGCTGTTCATTACCCCAGGAGTTCTTTTCACTTTATAAATCAAATCTATTACCGCATGTTAGTTTAACTAAAGAGGAAGATTTAAAATGGATAGACCTAGGAGAAAAAAATCACAAAATGGAAAAAACAGACAGAATCAGAACTGTCAGAACAAGGAATACAAAGACAGAAACTGAACTGGATAACACAAACACATCCAGCTGTACACTTGCAGTCCAGCAAAGACAGCTGAGAAGCCCTCTTATTAGAAGAGGAAGAAAAAGCTTTGTTAGACATACCAGAAACTCTCTGGTCAACAGGAAAGTCAGACGTAGGACTTATTCGCACAGCAGGACCAGTTACTATCACACCAAAGTCAGCATTTAGACCACAAAAGAGACAGTACCCCTTGAGAAAAGATGCAGAGGCAGGTATTAAACCTATCATAGCAGCTTTGCTTAAGAAGGGAATACTGGTGGAATCTCCTGATTCGCCATGTAACACACCCTTATTCCCAGTTAAAAAAGCAAATGGAGAATGGCGTATGGTCCAAGATTTACAAGCTGTAAATGATGCAGTAATACCAAGAGCACCTATGGTGCCAGATCCACATACCTTGTTGAATGATTTAAAACCTCAACAGAAGTATTTTTCTGTGGTAGATATCAGCAATGCATTATTTTCAATACTGATACACCCTAACAGCCAGTATTGGTTTGCATTTACATTTCAGGGGAAGCGGTATACATATACGCGACTACCACAGGGCTATAGTGAAAGCCCAATGATATTCTCACAAGAAATGGCAAGTAATTTGGCGGGATTTATTCCACCAAGAGGTAGTCAAATTTTACTTTATGTTGATGACATCCTGCTGGCCACTCCTACCCAGCGAGATTGTAAGGAAGATACTATAGCATTATTAAAATTACTAGCAGTTGAAGGACACAAAGTAAGCAAAAATAAATTGCAGCTTTGGAGAAAACAAGTAAAATACCTTGGATATGTAATATCCAAAGATGGCAGAACATTAGATGAGGACAGAAAAGTAGCAATCTTACAAGCACCAAAACCCACAACCAAGAAGGAAATGATGTCCTTCCTGGGTACGACTAATTTTTGTCGAAGCTGGATCCCAAACTATGCTTTGGAATCTGCACCTTTAATCGACCTGATTTTTAAGAAGCCTATGGCAGCACAAGATTTAATACAGTGGACACCAGAAGCAGAATTAACCTTCTGTAAACTGAAACAATTGATAGCATCATCATTAGTTTTAGGATTACCAAATTATCACAAACGTTTTTTCCAAACTGTAGATTGTAAGCAAGGTTATATGACATCAGTATTGACTCAACAGCATGGGGACAAACAACACCCCATTGCTTATTATTCATCACAACTGGACCCAGTGGCACGGTCTCTACCCCACTGTGTACAAGCAGTAGTTGCAGCTGCAATGGCAGTGCAGGCTTCAGCCTCAGTAGTATTATTCCACCCTCTCACATTGAGAGTGCCTCATGCAGTCGCAATCATTTTACTGCAAGAAAAAGTAGCATATCTTTCCCCTGCTAGGCATCTTTCTTGTATGACTATATTGCTGAGCCAACCTCACATGACAATTGAACGATGTACTACTTTGAATCTGTCTACCTTGTTCCCAACTCCTGTGGATGCCACACCTCATAACTGCCTGCAGGTAATTGAGAAAAAGACACTGCCTAGAAAAGGCCTCACGGATGTTCCCTTGGATGATGCTGAGGTGACATATTACGTGGATGGCTCATGCAAAAGGAGTCCTACAGGACAGAACTATACAGGTTATGCAGTAGTTTCTGATACTGAGATTGTAGAAGCGAAACCTTTACCACATTGCTTATCTGCACAAGCAGCAGAGTTGATTGCCTTGACACGGGCATGTACCTTAGCAAAGGGTAAAAGCATAAACATTTTTGCAGACAGTCAGTATGCTTTTTCTACTGTACATGTTTTTGCACAACAGTGGAAGAATCGAGGAATGGTGACATCTACTGGCAAACCGATTAACCATGCACAGTTTATTTTGGATTTGTTAGATTCTATTCAGTTGCCTCAGAAAGTAGCTATTTGTAAATGCATAGCTTATACAAAACAGCAAGATAGGATTTCAAAAGGCAATGCGAGAGCTGACACAGCTGCAAAGCAAGCAGCCTCAGAAGCATTTCTTTTGAACGAGGAATTACAACCTTCTGAGATTTTAGACTTAGAAATGTTGAAAACAATGCAGACACTTACTACACAAGCTGAAGAACAAAAATGGAAAAAATGAGGAGCAATTCTCAAGGAAGGGCTGTACATCTCCAAAGAGGGAAAACCGATATTACCGTCTAATTTATTTAGATATGCAGCTTTGTTGAGCCATGGGCAGAGCCATGTCTCAACAGGGGGGATGGTACAGTTAGTGAATCAGGTATTCGCTACGTACGGGTTTACAAACTACACTAAAAAATTTTGCCTGTCATGTCACACTTGTAATAAACATCATGCACAAGGGGCACTAAAGCCCAAGCAAGGGAGTTTCCCTACACCACCGTATCCGTTTCATACTATCTGTATGGATTTCATAGAATTGAGCAAATGTGAAAATAAAAAGTACTGCCTTGTCATTGTGGATATGTTCTCCAAATGGGTGGAGGCCTTTCCAACTAGTAAACCAGATGCAGCCACTGTTGCAAAGACCCTAGTTAAAGAAATTATTCCTAGATTTGGCATACCGGAAAGGATCTACAGTGACAATGGTACACATTTCGTTAACCAAACTATACAACAGTTGAGCCAGTATTTTGGGATTTCTTTAAAACATCACTGTGCATATCACCCTCAATCTGCAGGGTTAGTAGAGAGGCACAATGGAGTTTTAAAGAATAAACAAAAACTCATAGCTGAGACACAGAAGAACTGGGTGTACTGTTTGCCCCTGGCACTGTTGAGCATAAGAACTGTTCCGAATGCAAAAGGATTCACACCTTTCGAAAAGATTTTCGGAAGAGCTTATTATATACCTCAATGGAAACCTCTCATGCCTGCAGACCAGGAAGCAGATTGGACACTTGCAGAATATATGAGGAGTATGCTGAATAACAAACTTCTTTTACAGTTTAATTCTGTTTCAGATAAAGATCAAACCAAATCATCCGAAGTAGCAGTAGCCCCAGGCACTTGGGTCTGGATGAAGACAATCAAAAAGAAGAATTGGACGACACCAAAGTGGGAAGGTCCGTATCAAGTACTGCTGAGCATGCCCACAGCAGTCAAGATTGCGGAACATTCATCTTGGATTCATTTGACACACTGTAAACTAGTCAAAAACTTTGAACTTGATAAAACTCTTGCTAACACACAGCAGCAGAATGACAAGACCCAGAGATAATAGAAATACTGAACGACTTCAGCAGTGTTGCATAATCATCTTAATAACTGCATTAGTGACAATGTTCTTTTTGCTGTGGCTTTTGCTGTGACCTTTCTTTTCTTCAGCCACACCAGCTAGACTGAACAAACATGATTCAACACTCATAGACTGGCATCCGAACTTTAACACTTACCAAGCAATCAAATATGTGTATGCTAAGACTTTTAATATTTCAAATTGTTGGATTTGCACAGCTATACCAACAGCATACGGGGGATTATTGATGGCTGCTGTCCCCCTAGGGGTCAATGAGACCTGGGAAAACTTAATTTTTGAGACTACACCTGTAAAATCTAGAGACAAAATTGCATTATTCCTACCTGTTACACAAACAGGAATTGTATGCGTTTTTAAGAATGGCACAATTCAAGTAGGTTGGAGCAAATGTAATGTAACAGTTTCTTATAAATGTTATATTAAACCTAAAAATGCTAAAAATACAGAAACAATTTGTGATGCAGATTATGACTCATACTTTGAGTCCTTGCATAAAACTGTCAGTGATATACAACATAATCCTGTTCTTTTAAAGCAACTGTCTATTATAGATA
The DNA here is from genome assembly GCF_019279795.1 of Protopterus annectens. Taxonomy (NCBI): domain Eukaryota; kingdom Metazoa; phylum Chordata; order Ceratodontiformes; family Protopteridae; genus Protopterus; species Protopterus annectens. Next base: position 98,836,621 of record NC_056726.1, on the reverse strand, counting down.
AGAAAATGTTTCATGCAGGGAAGGTGTATATCAATACTAAGGTAGAAAACTGTTATTTCATATGTGGGAAAAAGGCATACAAATGGTTGCCTGAGAATTGGTCCGGCAGTTGTTTTTTGGGTTACCTGGTCCCGGCCATACGACACACTACAGCTTTGCCTCATGGGATAATTCGAAACATCAGAGACATCGCAAAGAAACCTGAAAATCCAATCAAGAAACCTGAGAATCCAGTGGGACAGATTGAAGCAGGCTGGAGAAACCATAACTCCGTGAAAGACAAAAATAAACTAGCACACATGGACTTGAGTGACACTATCATATCCTGAGTTGGCATAGCCCCTGCATATGGTGCAGTTAAATCAATTTGGGAACTGAGAAAGCTATCCAAACTTCTCGAGGTCATGACCAATGCAACTTTTTCTGCTCTTGAATTAATGACTGATGAACTGAATGCAATGAGAACTGTGGTGCTTCAAAACCGCATGGCTCTTGACTTCACCCTAGCGGCGAGAGGTGGTACGTGAGCTTTAATCAAAGACGAGTGTTGTTCATTCATTCCCGACAATAAACATGAGATCAACGATCATTTGGAAGTGATTCATCAAGTGTCAGACATGACCAGGCCAGGCCCAAACCCACTGACGGACTTTTTCCAGAATTTGTTTGGGGGGTGGGGTTCCATCCTAATGAACATCCTGATTGCCATTTGTGTGGTATTACTTCTGTTAGGAGCATGTATTTGCTGTGGTATTCCCTGCATGAAAAAATTAATCCAAGACTTTATAGACATGTCAGTTTCTGAGACTTTGCATCAAAGTACTGAAATTGAAGAACTGTTGAAAAAGGAAACACTTTCATAACTTTAATCTGAATGACTCTCTTAGCTGCAAATCCTCAAAGGAAGAGGTTAGGAGAAGAAACAAACTGTTTATGCTTTTGAAATAGAATAAAAAGTATTAACAGGGGGGAAATGTTAGACAAATATGTATTAACATATGTGTGCAATGCTTATTTTAAATAAAGGAAGATTAACACGTTTTTATTCTATATGCAGCATTAGTTCTATTTGAAACTGAAAACATGCTTTTCTGAAATTGTGCTTTCTGACACTGCAAGATGCACTCTGACCTAGTTTGCTAGCACAGCAAAATACATGTTTATGCGTTGGAAATGTACTGCAAAGCAGGTGATTTTCTGCTAGGTCAGGAAATTAAATGAAGAATAATAATAATTTCTGTAGATCCATTCATTATGGACAATAAGCTCTGTTCATGCTAATGAAAAAGTGCACAAGCTGCAAGAAAGTTAGATACTATAAACAATGAACTGCTTCAGAAATCTGTACTTGCATTGTGCTTAAATTAGCCATAGTACCTAGACTTGTAACATCACATAGCAAGAAAGTTATAATTGACCAGTGGTCGTCAAGGCCATCCTGTTTACTGAAAAATCTTTTTTAAACTTTGAAGAGTCAGCTAGAAATGTGAGAAACATCTGTAAAGTAACAGAATTGTGAACTGGTGGTCTGCTACGTCAGCCGTAGTGGGCAATGCCTTGAAAGAAAGGTATAATAATTGTGACACTTCCTGATTATAGTCACACAAACTCTGTAACTGCATTTTTTGTCTCCTTGCACAAGAATAAAGATACCTGAACTGAACCTTATGCTTTTGGTCTTTTGAAGTATTTTTCATTGACATAAACGATCTTATGGCATATATCAAAACAGTAGGGGTGCTTTATTTATGCACACTTATTTACTGTATTACAAATATATTCACATTTAAGTGCATTCTATCTCACCTTTTCCCACAACCAAAATGTTATATAAGGCTAATGATTCTTGCATATTTAGCTTCTAGGAGCAGTGACATGTTTCCATGGTATAATTGCTAGCACTCTAGACTCTCAATACAACAATCTTGAGTTCAAATCTCAGTGGAATCTCCCTACTTTCTATTTGTTTGGCAGTTAGCACAGAGGACAAAGGACAAAAGCTATTAAACAGCTACTTCCTGAGAAATAGGGTTTGATTCCCTCAGCCTTCATTTGTCTGTGTGACCTTGAGCAAGTCACTTAACTAGACAGTGCTTGTGAAAGTAGTGAGCTACCCTTTCTTGAAGATGAATAAGATACAGAGGTCCTGGTGTTTGCATTAGTGGGTGAGTACTGCCAACATTCTACCTCATGGGGCAACCATGAGAAGAATCTAATCTGTATGAGCTTCCAGCTGGTCAATTAATTTTTAAGAAGCTTCACCGGGAAGATGAGACCCTAAATTGGGACTGACAACAAATTTAAAATCCAATAAAGACGAATAAGGAGTTGGGCGGCTTACAGCAATCACTTTAATAGAGCATAAAAAAGTTAGTCCCAAAAGAACTGCATTATTGGAAATTTCCTATAGGGCTAGAACCTAATTCTGACCTTCACAAGGAACTGATAGCATTTTTTGACTGACAAGATTGTAAATTAATGCAAGCATTGGTTAGAGCTAATGAAAAGTCAATGGACCAATTAATTCATAACATTACTTCCTTAGACAGTTCTATAACACAGGACCTTCTGTCTTCGATATTTGAGAATAGATATAATATTTTTGATAAAGTTGATGTGATTGTTAACGAGATTAAGAGTGGAAAGGAGAAAAAAAATGATTAGGGATTGGAAGGACTATTCCAAAATTTTAGCTTATCCTATGCCTGTTTCTAATGTTAATTCTTACATTGTTCATATTAGTAGTACTGGCAGTAATGCTGTTCATAACAATTTTGGTGAGGATGGAGCAGCAACTTTTATTGGCCCCTTTGGATTTTCCATTACCACAGAGATCCAAGAGATTGAAGAACAGGTCTCGGTCAACTTGATTGGTATAAGATGTTTGGAACTGGGACCCACATTTGTACAACCAGAATCACAAACACAAGTCAAACAGGAGGATGGGGAATTACAGAAAAAATCAACACAGTCCTTAGTTAAAATTATACATAATAAATATGCTGATTTCAGTATTTGTAACTTATAGTATTGTTTATTGAAATGAATTGAATATTGTACATGCTAAAGCTGTATGACATGCTTATGCAGGGGAAAATTGATGAAGATGTTTACAACTGCTGTCTTACCAAGAACCTTATATTCCCAGTCATTTGCGATCCCCAAGTTGCATAAAAATTTGTCCAACCCTCCTCTAAGACCGATTGTGGACGCAGCTGTTTCAAAAACATCTTAAATTGCTAAATATGTAGATTTTATGTTAAAACAGCTTATTAATGAATTTTTATATTTACTTAAGAGCTCTTGAGATCTTTTGATCCAAGTGTGGATTGAGTTATTTCATGAAAATTTAGTGTTTATTACCACTGATGTGAAAGAACTTTTTTCTGTTATACCACATGATATTTGGTTTCTTAGAGTGATAGATTCATAGACTGTTACTAGGCTGATGACCTGGGGGCATTTCTAAGCCTAGCCAGGTTTTCCTGAAAGAATAATTATGTCCTGTATCCAAATAGGACACTGAGGGCCATGCATTTATAAACTACTTTTGTCCATAAGGGTCATGGGTGCCATACTTTGTGTAAATTTCCTGTTCCTCATCCACTTGTCTAGGTTGTGCTTAAATTGGGCAATAGATGACCTCAGGTTCACATGGCTGGGAAGACTGTTCCATAGGAAGAGCAGTCTCTTGGACACATGTCTGTCTCTCCAGCATGTTCTGTTTAAGTCACAGACAAAATTTAGGTCCTGAGACCTTGTATTTTTGGTACTCTTTAACTTATATATATATATATATATATATATATATATATATATATATATATATATATATATATATATATATATATTTAGAGAGAGAGATAGGAGATTCATAACTGAGGGGGTTGTGGATGCCTTGTAAGCCAGGTATGGATCACCTGTCAGCAATCTTTAGGAGACTGAGTAGAGGGAAAGGGCTTTAAGCCACTTTGCATAAGGCAGATTTGTTATGCCTTGTGTTCTTTTTGTAACAAATCTTTGAGGTTACTTTAGTTGCTGCATATGCCTGTTCAGGTACATACCAAAGGGAGCACTGTACTCTATTAATTAGTCTGATAAGGGCAGAGTACAGTGGGATAATGACCTCTTTGGACCTAGATGCCATGCTCTTACTTATACATTATGCAACATAAAAGGATTCCCTCACCACTGTGGCCACATGGTGGTTGAAGGTAAGGCTATTGTCTATGTGTGTACCCAGATCCCTGACCACTAAGTCGACTCTTAGGGGTGTATTAGAAACATGGTAATTAGCTGGGATTGTTGATGCCCCAAAGGGTACAGTTATGCATTTCTTAGCACTGAGACTAAGACCGCGGCTTTAGCACCATTTGTTAGTCAAAGATAGACTTTCTTGAAGAATGCTAGTGTCTGCAGGTAAGTCGGTGATAACCCCCAGCTTGCAATCATCTGCAAACTTACTTAGCCATAAACCTTCAGCATTTGCTTCCATTTCAGAGAAACAGATGCCAAAAAGGAGTACCGAGCTCCAGGGACTACGTTAGTCACTGGTCTCTTTGTGGAGGTGACCTCATTTATTTTGACCTCCTGGGTCCTATCAGTGAGCCAAACTGGCTATCCAGCAGATGATAAAAGGGTTTATACCTAAATTAGTAAACTTGTTTAAAATGCTTGAGTGGGGGTATTTTAGTAAAAGCCTTGGTCAGGTTGAGATAAGCTGTGTGCACAGTCTTACCTTCATCCAATGCTTTGGTGACCCCTTCAAAAACGTTCACCAGATTTAATAGACATAACCTTCCTTTAACAAAGTTGAATGGTGATGGATCCAGCTTTTGCAGGTTACCTATATCCTCATTTATCATGTCCATGATGATTCTTCCCATGGCCTTACATATGAGGCTGGACAGACTTATGGGCCTGTAGTTACCTGGATCAGTAGTTGGACCTCCTTTATGCATGGGGAATAACTATAGCCATTTTCCATTCCTTGGCCACAAAATCTGACTGAAGACTCCAGTTGAAAAGTGATTCAAGTGGGCCAGAGAGGTTGTTTCATGCTATTTATTAAACCTCCCAGGATGTTATTGGGGCCTATTGATGCAGTATTTTTGGTCTTGGAAAGTGCATTGATGACCTGTTCTCTAGTAATGGTTGGGGGGATTGTGTTATGTAGTATTTCATTTGGACTATTGAGGGGGGGGTGGAGAAATTTGAGCTGAACCTGTCAACCAAAAGGCTGGGAATGGCCTCAGGTTCAGTGTGGGTGATGCCATCTGCAATAAGTTCAGCACATTGTTGTGGTATTTCTTCTGAGATTACGGACATAGCTGTAGAATGCTCTGTGGTTGCCCTTTGCCTGAAAAGCAAGTCTTTCTTTAAATGTAGCCTTTGAAGTATTAATTAATCCTCTTAGCTGCCTGTTTAGATTGATCAGGGGGCTTTTAGTATGTTGGGCTTTGTTCTTCCTACACTTGGCCAAGATTTATTTTTTCTTTTGTTGTATAACCAATTGATAGTGTGAGTCTACCAAGGTGTCTTGCCTTTTGAGTCTGACTTATTCTTAATACAGGTGGCCACATCTCACTTTATACAGCTGTCAATATGTCTGTACAGGGATTTTGTAAATAGCTCAGTGTATTCTATGGTGTTTACTGTGTTTGGATGGTGCTTGGAATTTAGTTAAAGTGTTGCTTAGTAGAGAGAGATTAGCCTTGGAATAGTTCCTAAAGGTTTTTGATTTCGCTGTATCTCAGGATATAATTTTTATTTCAAGCAATACTGCCTTATTGTCAGAGCTGATGAGCAAAAATATTACATTGGGTGAGGAACAATGGCCTCCCCATGTTTGCGAGTACAAGGTTAAGAATGTTTGCAACCCTTATAGCAGAATGGACTAATTGTTCCAGGATGTTGGCAATAACAAAGTATAGGAATCTCTAGGCTTGTGCATTAGAAGTGATATAGGATTCCCAATCTATAGAGGGGTAGTTGAGATCCCCCATGAATATCATATTGGGCTGGGAGTCTAGTACATTAAGATAGGTAGTATGGGTTTCCTGGGACATGGAGAGGAACCTATATGTTGGAAGGATATGGTAGGCACCCTGTTTATGGCGAGTTGCACATGTATGAGTTCCAGTGGGCCATATATTTTAACTAGTCTGGATGTGAGATTGGTCTTAATATAGAGTGACACTCCTCCACCTTTAGTTCCCCTCCTCTGCAGTAGCTGGTGTAAGTGTGTGAAATGCATTATAACCTTGCATAGCTGGGATAGTCTCAGCAACTTTAAACCATGTCAACATTACTACACATATGTCTACACTCTCCATGGAGAGGAAGGCCTGCATAGAGTGGAGTTTCTTGATAAGACTTCAGAAGCATTGAGCAGTACTACCTTCAGATAATCGTTCACAGGTTCAGTTAAGTTTGTAGGTTTATCAGTTTGGTATTGCCTAAAAAAAAGGCACTATGGGGTTTGAAAAAGTCTTTGCCAATATCTGAAAGCCTAGAGGGGATAAGTGCAGACCATCCCTGGCAAAGCAGTTTGGTCTGTCAACCATGCCCTCCCAGGCCATTAAATATTGTACCCCCTGGACTGACATCAGAAGCTAAGCCTATTGTTAAAATCATTTGATTTTTCTGAATTATTGGCTGGCATTTCCCTGATGTCTACTCATAAGACACAATTGTTGACTTGATTAATGAAAGTGGTGTTATATAACAATTTTGTATTTTCTGATGGGGACATTTACAGCAAAAAACAGGGGTAGCTATGGGGGTGGCTTGCACCCTGATTGATGCAAATTTAATTATGGCATACTGTGAACAACATTTTGTTTTTAATTCAGTATTTAAGAATTGTTGGAATTTATATTTGCAGTTCCCAGATGATATAATTTTTTGAGAGAAGCTGCTGCTTCTAAATTACATCAATTTAATAACTGTATTAACACAACTACAGAGTCTTAGAGGTTTTTTTATGAATTAAATGAATGAAAGTGTGACATTTGACCAAGGTGGGGCTACTTAATGAGATTTTTATAGAAGGGTTTTAGTTCTGAGGAAGTCTGTGATTTGAAAGGGACAAAATAACTTAAAGTTTATTGTTTTTATTGTTTTTATGCTATAATAAAGTGAGTGCTGTAAGCCGTCCAACTCCTTTGATGTTTTTATCTTATTTTGGGTTTGTTTTAGACATCTTGGCATGCTTTGTTTCATTGTTTACTGACAGCAAATCCCTTGAGTATTGAAGGGAGACTCCCTGGTAGGCCTCATGCGACCTATCCATTTTTTTGAAGTACAGAATGATTTGCACTATAAGGTAGCAAAAGGGAAGGAGGAAATTAAATGTCAATTGATGGTGCCCAGACCTATTACATGCATATAAAGCAGCATGTTCACTTTTGTGCAAAAGGCTGTGGGCTCTATTCCCACACCAGATAGTTGGATTAATTTTTCCAGCAATACTGTACTGCAAAATCAGCATGCTGCAATCCTGAGTATGCTATCCTTCAGATGCAACATTAACATTAACATCTGCCTGAAATGGTGGTAGATATAAAAGATCCCATGGCATTTGTCAAAAAGAGAAGGAGTGCTTTATTAACATTTTATACTATATTAAAAAAACAACTTTGAATAAATTATTTGCACTCTAATTTTTTTTACATTCATACTTAAAATTATTTTAAAGTTATCAACACAAAATAACTTAACTAAGCAATTGTACTTCTTTCATTTTTTTTCTTTTACATTTTCCCTCTATCCTCCACTGTTTCTTTCACAGCCATCTTCTTATTTCAGCTAGTACATCATCCTCTTCCATAACATATTCTCCCTTCCTTTTTCCACTGCATACATCTTGTCAAAAACAATACTTTATCCCATTTATCAATATCTCTTTATTTTATCATACTTCCCATATAATACATTTGAATCCTTCCTAACTATATTAATTTTTAAACTTTTTTTCAAAACTCTTTATTCTTTTTTCTATCCAAAAAACAATGTTGTACTATTTCTTTTTCACTACAGTCAACAGATTTTCTTTTCCACTATTACCTTGATTTCAAATTTCATTTTACCGTTAACTTGTCTAATAAATTTCCACAGAAATATCCCCTGCTTTATAAACAGTTTCAAACCTTTTTTCCTTTTGTCTTTTATATCCCCTTTTCATCTTCTTTTAATTCATTCCTTGGGTAAAAAAAACACAAATAAAACATACTAAAATCATATGATACAATTCTTTTTCTTTTCTCTACAGCCTCACTTACTTTTAACTTCCATAATTTCATTGTATTCTCACACAGCCAGATTCAATAAAGCCTACATGTTCCATTTACAGTGTGTGCGCAGTATGGTATGCACATGGTAGTGCACTGTTTTAGATTGCGTAAGTGGCTCTGCATACCATATAGAGCTGTACAAACAAGGTAAACACAGCGGCATGCTAATTACAGCATAAGCAACTGAACTGTATGCTAATCAACCAATCGAAGATGGAGGAGCTATTCAACAAGCTATAAAGCAATTGCATAAACTCAGTGCTGGCGTTCCTGGGAATTCCAAAACCTATTGGAATACAGGCATGGAAAGGAGTCTACACTGAAACAATGTTAGGGGCTGCTGTTGTTTTAATTCATGTTTATGGGCAACAAGCTGAAGTCTATGCTGCTGCTGCTGCTGCCAAGAGACCAAGACCAAGAAGGAGAAGAGTTTTTAGACTCCATTTAACTTATCACAATCTGCATAATATGGAAAATGTACAGCACTACAGAATGGATAGAGGCATACTACAGGATCATTTACTGGGGAATGCAGGTTATGCACTGGAACCATGGCTGATGACACCCATCAGAAATGTACACACACCCACTGAAGAATGCCATAATGAGGCACACACGCAAACCAGAAATATCATTGAGCATGTGTTTGGGCTGCTGAAGTCGAAGTTCCAGTGCCTAGATACATCTGGGAGAGCTCTGCAGTACAATCTATGTACATGTACTGAAATATTCACTGTATGTGCCAGGCTTCACATCATCCTGAGAAAGCAGCTTCAGCAGGATCAACAAGAGGAAGAGGCGCACATCCCACCACCAATGGCAAGGTCACCACAGCCACACACAGGTGAGAAGTCAGAGGGGGAACCAGCAACTGGTGTGGGTGTAGGCAGACATAGGCATGCTCAATTTTCCCTCACATTGTGTAACAAGCAATGCATAACATACTCACTCACCACCTAAGGGGCTGAAACCTTCCTCCTATGCACATACATATAGTAACATTGATGCCAGCTAATGCTCACAACCTTTATTTACCCATGTAATGGTTGTGTACTCCTAGCATTAGACAGAGTCAGTCCTGAACTAAAACTGTTGCAACTAAGTTCTGACACTGTAGTGTATTGTGTAATAATGTGAATGACTGGTATATCCTTGCATGTAGTTACTTAGTAGTGTAAGCAAGTAAAAAGTGGGTGATTTGTGCAGAAATGACTTTAACGTGACAGAAGAGGCTTATGTGACTTTTATGGGACCATTATCAAGTAGTAGGCCTCAGGCATCAAAGATTCACACAGTCATACCTCTCAAAAGTACTGATGGTCACTGAATATCCTGAGTTTAGCACCATAGGTTTGTACTAGAAAATCATTAAAGAAAGAAGTTAGAACGTAATGATTCACATTTCAGTTTCAGACTTCACAACTCTTGCAAGATCATTAACAATACTGATGCAAAAAATGTTTGATGCTATCAACGGTCTAATTTTCTAAGACTGATATAAGTCAAATGTACAATTACCAATTCAACATCACAAATGCAGATATACTATGCACTTAGGCGGCTATGCACCCTGAGCATCAGACACAAATGTTATGTATGCCTGAATCCAAAAGATAGAAAATAGTGATATGGCACAGTTATGATCACTTGCACAGGATGTTGTGTGAGGGTAGCAGGAAGCCTAGGCTAATAAAAAAGGTAAGTGAGTGCAAGTGAGTAAAAAAGGGAAGCAGGCAGACATTTGGATAAAGTAACCAATGGCCAGTGAGACAAAAATGAGTTTTAAGCTTCACAGCTTAACCATGTAACTGTTGTGTATGTGCCTGTATGGGTCCTCCAGGTGAAATTGGTGTGTGAGTGTTTGCATGAACACAGCCAAACTCTGTGCTAGCTTTACATCTTGGTATGACAGACAGGTATGAGCCATGCATGGTAGAGGTGGCAGTTCATCATTGTCATACCCGACCACAGGAACTGGCTCTGCCAGGAGTTGCACTGGCATGTCTATGCCCATGATCAGATGCACTGCTGCTACCTGAATGTGACTGATGTCTGCTGAATGAGCTCCCCTCATGAGGATGCCCAGGACCACGACCCCATGGCCTGCCACACCTGAGTGTGGACAGCTCAATCTCTGATGGAGCAGTGGAAGTACTGCCTCTATGGGAACATGATTGGGCATGGCCACATCGGCTAACAACAGATGATGTGGCTGATTTACACCCACAAGGATGCCGTTCTCCTCCCAGCAGTTAGTTCTGTTTAATAAGAAATTGGCTGTGGGGAAGGATTGTAGATTGCTACAGTTAACAACACATTCTGATTAGTTACACATGGGCTTAGGCTGGACTTGTCATCCAAGTTCTTGTTGACAGTATAGTTAATGGACATATAAAGGGAAAAAAGTTTACTGTCCATTTATTCTTTATGCCATGAAATTACATGTGGAAACATAACAAACTGAAGGCCCTATCTAACAAGATGTCACATATTTATAATGCAGCCGTGTGTTGTCTCCCCCATGCACTGCAGCCCTGGTCTCTCAGTACTTATTCACAAATATATTAACTACACTACATAAATTAATAAATGTTGTGTGATATGCAATGGGCATCAATTTGGCAACATGCAGAACTAAAACTATCTTCACAGTTGAACATGCCTACACATCCAACAGCTGATCCTGGAAACTATCATCCCACAAGCCTAACCAGCCTTATCTGAAAGGCTGTGGAAAGAATCATCATAGACCTTATTCACAAGGACATAGGCAATCTTCAATACTCATGACCTGACCCAGTTTGTTTTTTGTCAAATAATCTTTCTTATTAACCCTAGTGGACTTCTCTGAAAATGTCACCAGAGCTCTGGATATGGGGAAAACAGTTCATACCATATATCTTGATTTAGCTAAGGCCTTTGACACAATCCCCCATTCAGGAATCATAGAGAAATCCTCCCAGCTAGGGATTAACCCATTCATTACTAGATGGGTAGCAAACTGGGTCACCGATAGAATGCACACTGTCAAAGTTAGGGAGTCCACCTCCACCAGTAGAACAGTTACCAGTGGAGTACCACAAGGAAATGTTCTGGGCCCTCTACTGTCTGGAAGCTATTTCTCTGAAGTCCAGGTGAAGGTAGATGGCCTGTGCTTTACCAAGTTTGCAGATGACTGTAAACTGGGTGCAGTCATACAGAGTCCCCCAAGGATGTTAACATATTACAGAAAGGGCTGACACAGACTAATGATTGGTGTTAAACTCGTGGACTGAAACTTAACAAAAAATGCTTCATTGTCCACTTTGGCAAAGAATTAGCCCCTGCTACGTATTATATACATAACACCCCTCTAACCTCAAACTCAGTGGTGTGAGACTTGGGAACAGGTTGATAGCTATCTAAACTTTGATCACCATGTGTCCATAATGGTAAAAAAAAACTTGCACACTTGATAAATAAGGCCATTACATCAAAGACCACAGAGGTCATAGCTCCACTGTACTCTGCCCTTATCAAACCACTAATTGAGTAGAATGCTCCCTTCTGTATGTACCTCATCAGACACATGTAGCAAATGGAGAGACCATAGAGGTTTCTGACCAGTATAATCCATGGCCTACAAAACATGACATACATGGAAAGACTGAAAGTCATGTCACTGTACTCAGTATCATACAGACTACTGAGATGCAAACTGTGCCTGGCCTACACAGCAGTCTCAGACCCTGTCCTAATGGAAATGGTGGACATATGCAAATCAAATGGGACAAGAATAACTTTCTCCAGGGATCTTAACCTAGCCTGTGACATAAGTAGAACATGGAGAGACAGATATATCTCCCAGTGATTGCCACTCCTCCTGAATAGGATTCCACTGCATGTGAAGCAGAACTCCTTGACAACTCAATGGCTGAAGTTAAATTCACCCCAGGGTGGCACCTATATCCCTCATGGACAGGGGCAGTGTGTGCTGATTACAAAATTGATGTGCTAATAATGAACTTCTAACTATTTTACACTGCTAGGCTTGTAAAGGTCCTAGGGCCATTAGCCTGATAACCTCTTATGAACATATGAAGGCCTTACAACATCTTCTCTCCAAAAATCCACTGCTGATGTCAGACACTATAAGTTGTCCTTTGGCCTTGAAAAAGTCAGACTTCTGCCACAGCGCATGCATTAAGTACTGAGCTCTGTATTCTGGTTACTTAGATAGGTAGGGGGTTCTTTTCTCAATACAGTCAGCTGGTGTGTGTGTGTGTGTGTGTGTGTGTGTGTGTGTGTGTGTGTGTGTGTGTGTGTGTGTGTGTGTGTGTGTGTGTGTGTGTGTGTGTATTCTGGTTACTTAGATAGGTAGAGGGTTCTTTTCTCAATTCAGTCAGCTGGTGTGTGTGTGTGTGTGTGTGTGTGTGTGTGTGTGTGTGTGTGTGTGTGTGTGTGGGTGTTTGGGTGTGTGGGAGTGTGTGTGTGTGTGTGTGTGTGTGTGTGTGTGTGTGTGTGTGTGTGTGTGTGTGTGTGTGGGTGTGTGTGTGTGGGTGGGTGTGTGTGGGTGGGTGGGTGGGTGTGTGTACTTGCTTGACATTACAGAAAGCCTTTTACACTTGCATGTGGGACACTGTTATTACCATATTCTCCTCACCATACACAGATGATATCATCAGCTATAAAGTGTTTTCTGAGACACTACAAGCAAACTTGAGCTGTGGTGCTCATCTTAAATACAGAGTCCTGTAGTTTGTGTACCTTAGATAGGTAGGGGTTCTCATCTCACTGTAGTCAACTGGAGTGGGTGAGTGAGTGTGTGTGTGTGTGTGTGTGTGTGTGTGTGTGTGTGTGTGTGTGTGTGTGTGTGTGTGTGTGTGTGTGTGTGTGTGTGTGTGTGTGTAGGTGTGTAGGTGTGTGTATGTGTGTGCACTTGCTTGACATTACAGGGAGACTTTTACACCAGCAATGCAGAACACTGTTATTACTATATTCTCCTCACCAGACACTGCTGATGTCATCAGCTATATCTGATTTGTGGATGTGCACTAATCTCACCAGGGCAGTGTCAGAGACTGGCCTGGAGGCCAGGCAGAAGTCACCTCACCCTATACAATACAGATTACAGTGGCATGGCTTTCAGTCTATCCACATACATTATGGCATGGTTTGTAGGCCCTGCATTTTCTTGGTGAAAAAAACCCCGTGGTCTCTCCAGCCGCTGCATGTGTCTGGTGAGGTGGATGCAAATGAGAGCATTATATTAGTATTCTGATGAGGTTCAAGTACAGTGCTGTAGTATAATCCTCAGGTTTGGATATGATGACATGACTTATTTTGTGCCCAGCATAGGCTTTCAATACCATTGTGGACACTTGGTGGTCGAATTTTGGATTGCTATCAATGTGTGTTCCTACATCTTGCATCACTGGGTTTCAGCAGAGCAGGACTGTTGTCAATGGTGTAATTAGCAGGGAGTTCCACTTTGCAGAAGGACAAAATAAAAACAGATTTTTGCTTTTATTTGTAGATCATGTGGCTTTGTCACCAATCATTTGTCTGTGTTAGCCCCTCCTGTATTATGTTATCATCTTTGGCAGACTCAGTGATTGCGCCCAGTATGCAAGAATCAGTAAACGCGGTAAGCCAATGGCTATATACTTTAGCCTGAACTGTTGAGGAATAGATTCCAAACAGTAAAGGGCCAAGCACAGATCCCTGGGGTATGCCAGTGGTGGCAGCTCTACTGGTACAGGTTGATTCCCAACTTTCACAGCATATGTCCCTTTGGTGAGCCAATTGATTACCCATCTAGTGTCATAAGGGTTTATCCCCAGCTGGGAGTGTTTTGCAATGATACCTGTGTTAGAGATTGTGTCCAAACCCTAGGCCAGATCAGGATAGGCAGTATGCAATGTTTTACCTTCATCCAGGCCTATGAAACAGAATCAATGGGCTGTAACAACATCACAGATAACTTATAGAGTGACTTAGCATATAAACCTTCCTGTCACAGTTGAATACACACTTCAGCACACCATCCACACAGACTATGTTCTTGTAGAAGGGTGTACATCAACATGCATCCATCTGAATTGGGAGAGACAGCACCTGATGCATGCATGTATAGACACATCCTGACTGTCATCATCTGTGAAGTAGACCAACATGTCATCATGGACCTTTACTAAATAGACACACATAATATCCCTGCTGTGGGCAACAGACCTGTATGAGTTGTTAATGCTACATCATGTCTGTTACATCTGTTAGATGTCCGCAAATAGGTCATTGATGGCATGCATGATGACTACACTATCATCCTTTTGAACTTTACAAGCCCAAGGCATTTGACACAAATCCACATTGAGGTATTCACTCAATGCTGTCAGATGTGGTCATAAGCCCCTATATCACCAAATGGGGAGACAACTGTAGCACATACATGGCATCTAATTATGTTGAAATGTGTGAAGTAACCTATATTTCAGGTCCAGGGATCAAGTTCATACATCAGGGCTGCCTGCTAGGCCCTTTCCTGTCAATTATTTAAGTCAAGATATCGCAAATTACATACGCATCCTGTGTCCACACAGCTGTCTGAAGGATTACAGATTGTGGGCAATTATTGACTCCAACTGTGATATTAGTATAACACAGACAGTATCAACACACACCAAAAATTGCTGCCACAGCCATGAAAACACCTGGAATGAAACATAAATATGGGGGGGGGGGTGTTATATCAAAACAACAACAACCCAAGGGTAATGTAGTCATCACACTCTATAATCAGACCACTAGGTATGTGACCTGGGTCCTGGGGTAGATGGTATGTGGAACATGTGTGACAAAGGGAGATACAGCCAGCACAGTTATCTGGAATTTTGTAAATAATTATATGTCATTGGTGAATATAGACATGATTTGTGTAAGATGCTTGTGTTACAATTGTATTAGAACTGTATGTTATGTGTATATCAAACTTGTTTATAGAGACGTGTGTTGAAAAGGGTTGTTAAAGTACTGAGCTTAAAGATATATCCACAGTGTATCCTGCTGAAAGAGACCAGAAATGTACATACACTATTGTAACTGTTTAAATGTATATTTTAACAATGGAAACTGGAACACAGGAGGTTAACCTCAGTCTAGTAAATTTCAGAAAAATAGCTGAAATCAAGTTACTTCATGGCAGCCAGGAGACACAATGTCTGGGCTGAGAAGCTTTCTGTATTGTCTTGGAAATTTTTTATTGTTTTATGACTTCCAGCATTAGCCAGAGATTTGAGGAAAAGCCCTCGACTATGTATTTTTACAGGTATATGCTAAAAGCTACCAGCTGCTATCAATGGTTGTTTTGGACCTGGGATAGAGTCAGGTGACAAGAAATGATGTCATTCTGCAAGCTTTCCCAGCAGTAATATTTGAGATATTAATTTGGGAAGTCTCTTAGTATGAGATATCATTCTGTATTCTGTCTTGGACTTGACAACATTAGCTAGAAGATCCATTCAC
This sequence comes from Protopterus annectens, assembly GCF_019279795.1. NCBI lineage: Eukaryota > Metazoa > Chordata > Ceratodontiformes > Protopteridae > Protopterus > Protopterus annectens. The sequence goes on along the minus strand of NC_056726.1, from coordinate 98,820,824 downwards.
TATATCTGCCTTGCTCTGTAAGTAAGTTTATAGGGAATAGTACCTCTCTTAGATACTCTTTGAGGTTGGAATTATGCACACACACCTAGAAAAGGCAGACACAGATTTACTAGCTATGCCTCCTTTTGCCCAAGCTATAAGGTAGTTATCACTGCCATCATCCAGCTTCTTATCAGTTACTTTAAGGCCCTTAAGAAAGGATGTCCAATCTTACTGTGTAATGTTACTATTAATATGAATGGTAGTTTGACCAAGAGCAAGGCTATTAGGAGTGACTCACCGTGTCACCAAATAAATATGCAAGTACTCTCAGAACTTAAATATCTCTAGACAGTTCAGCCACAATGAAATGTTAAAAGAACAAGACAATATTAAATATATATTTACAGTGACATCAGAGTTCAAAATCACAGGGAATATTTAAAACAACATTGCAGGACAGTCTCAAATAAATGAAGAAAAATATCTAAACTAAGCTTTGCTATATTCCTGACTGTATCTAAGAGAGTTACTATTCCCTAGAAACTTACTTACAGAGCAAGGCAGATGTGGTGAATGGATCTTCTAGCTGATGTCAAGTCCAAGACAGAATACTGATATCAAGTCCAAGACAGAATACAGAATGCTGTCTCTCACTAAGAGACTTCCCAAATTAATGTCTCAAATATTACTGCTGGGATAGCTTGCAGAATGACATAACTTCTTGTCATCTGACTCTATCCCAGGTACAAAACAACCACAGATGGCAGCTGGTAGCATTTAGCATCTACCCGTAAAAATATATAGACAAGGGCTTTTCCACAGATCTTTGGCAAATGCTGGAAGTCATAAAACAGTAAAACACTTCCAAGACGATACAGAAAGCTTCTCAGCACAGCTGCTGTGTCTCCTGGCTGCCATAAAGTAATTTAATTTCAGTTATTTTTCTGAAATTTACTAGACTGAGGTTAGCCTCCTGTATTCCATTTTCCAGTGTTAAAATATATGTATTTGAACAGTTGCAATAGTGCACGCACATTTTTGTTCTTTTTCAGAAGGGCACACTGTGGATACATCTTTAAGCTCAGTACTTTACCAACCTTTTTCAACACATGTCTATACAAACAAGTTTGATGTACACATAACATACAGTTCTAATACAGTTGTAACACAAGCATCTTACGCAAACCATTTCAATATTCACCAATGACATATAATTATTTACAAAATTCCAGATAGCTGGGCTGGCAGTATCTCTCTTTGTCAAAACACCCAACATCATGTGGCCACAGTGCTGACCACTCCCTTGTATGTAACACAACTACTGTGTATGTGAAGGACATCCACATCACAGGCCATAATATTTCCACAGTTCACAGCCTTCATCAAACCAATAACTGAGTACAATGCACCCTTCATCATGTACCTCCCTACACATCTTCCAGTGATGGGTAACTGAAGTGTACCACCTTTGCCACAGTGATCTGTCACACATCTTATTGGCTATACCTAGGTATTCTTTTTGTGGCATAAACATTACTTCTGATGGTGTGGAATCCCCATCAAGTTGTTACACCAGATGCATGTGTGATACCTGTTCTGATGATGCACACAGTACATACCTAGCTGTTTGACGACATTGATGCCGTAATGTCACATACAGGTATAGCAGTGTTCCTCCTAACACCTTCAGAAGATGTTACAGTGTCAGGAGAGTGTGTATGATTACCCTCATAGAGTGCAGACATGTCATAATAGTTGTATAGGTATGTTTGTGCAGAATTATCTGTGGTCACTCTAAATCACTTATGTTATGTCAGAGACATGGGATTACTGCTGGTATTTTTCTGGAATTGTCCACGATTGTGGGTGCTGCTTTTACTGTTGTCCATGAGCCTTTACATGTGTCCCACTTGCTGGAGACCTCTGCTGGGATTACACTCATATTCTAGCAAATCAGTTTGCACAGCTTCACAATATGCACCCTACCTTAATTATATATAACATCCCTGGTAGATGTCCTCTTCATTGTTCATGTAAGGATGCTTATCTCACACAGACATCTTCCCCATTGTTATGTCACCTTGTGTGATAGTCACATAATACACATTTCCACTGTGCAGTCTGTACTGTACCATATTGGTATGTGACTGGTATTTCTGCTAAAAATGTCTTCCATTGACATCCCCTTATCTGCTGTACATTAAGTTGTTTCACCTGTCCTCTTCTCCTGTGTTAATTTCTACAATTCATCTCTGTGCCTTTATTCAATAAACACTTCCACTGAGTGTTTATTTTACATGGCCATTCATGTGCCCTTACAGATCATTTACACAACTTCTGTACAGAATTCCTGGAATGGGATTTTGCAGTACTCTTCAATGCATACACTGTACTGTACTGTGTTTGGGCCATATGCATAACTATATGTTAAGCTATGGTAATCATTGTGGCATTGTGCACAATCCTGCTAATCTACTGTGCTCTGATGTAAATGATTTTGCTATTTGTGTTACTTTACGTGGTGCAACAAAACCATGTTTATTTATGTTTAAAAGCTGTGCATGGCATGAATATGTAATTAGTACTGCTGTTCACCACACATCACCCGCACACATGTAAACTCCGTGTAGGCTTGAGTTTATTGAATCCCAAGGATAGTCTTTTTCTTCCAGTCTGTCCTTCTTTTTATTTTCCTTGTTTTTTCTTTCCATAGATTTTTATATTTTTCATATAACATCTTTCCTGCCATTTCTTTTTGTCTTTCTTTTTACCTTTGTCATTACCCAAAATAAACACACTACTGGACTTTTTTTTAATTCAAGCCACCTTCTTTTTTATTATAAATGTTCCTTCTTCTGATAAGATTCACCCTTGTGCCTCAGAAGCAGCTAAAAACTCTAATAACTCTTTTTCCATCTGAGTTAAGTATATGCATATTTCTTCAAAATATTCTATTTTTCCTAATACATAAGTTTTCAACATATGTCTTTTTCTGAAATGATGAATAAAACCTTTTCTACCAAGCTCGCCATTTGTATTTGTTCCAGTATTTCTCTCCATTGACTTAAAACATGTTCATGCTCACAAAATTCCACTCCCCAAAATCTTTATTTCCTTTCTTGTGAAAATGATTCCATTTATTTGTTTATCTTGCCAATCTCTTACATTTCATTTTGGTTAACTGCAGATCAGCTTCAATAGCTTCTTAACCTTTATCACAACCTCATGTATCCATCCCTTGTTTTTTGTTTTTATAACTAAAACATCTACATATGTCATACTGTACATACTGGTAATACAACATTTCCTTTGATCTCACATTTTGCCTTCCTCATTTCATACATACAGTTCCGTACAAATGCATTCATTATTAACTCAAATAAGTACATGGTCATTGAAATCCCTGTTTTACTCCTCCCCTTGATAACTATTTTCCCATGTATTCATTTATCATAACTTGGTTTTATGAATTTGCTTAACATTTCTTTATGCCATTAATATTTTATCCTATGCCACATGCCTCTATATTCTGCCACATTACTTCATGTCTCATTTTATCAAAGTCTTTAGCTATATCACATGCTATCATTCTTATTTCTTTATTTTCTTTCAGCCTCATCTCTACTACTTCTTTCACTAAAATTAACATTTCTTTCACCTTTGTTCATTTTATATCAGTCATTCGCCTTCTATCTCATTCAATACTTTTTCCATCCTTTTTGTAGTATTTTCCTAAATATTTTATGTCAGTATTTCCTAATGTTATAGAGCACAGTTTTATATCTTTTCTTTCATCCATTTTCCATATAAATGTTATCACTCTACCACATGTTTTCTTCCATTCTATACTAATTCATCCATTTAATTAATATTTAAAAAATTCTCTTTCTACTTTATTCATTCCTTATAAAACACATATCTTAAACCATCCAGTCCTGGCACTGATTCATTCTTACCACCTTTTATCAATGGGGCTCCAATATCCTAGACCTGGTCATTACCAACATGGGAAATCAATGCTCCATACCTATGGTCACCCCCTCGTTAGTCAGGTCTGACCATAAGCTAATCACCCTTAACATCCACATCCCACCCCCACCCCCCAGTAAAGAAACCACCATAAAAAACTTCTCCAAAGCCAACTTCATGCTACTCAAGTCAGAAGTGACAAACTTCATGACACCCATGCAGACAGGAACTGAAAGTTCAACTGCTGAATCCTACACTAAGGCACTGTACGAGCACATCCACTCATGCATGAATCGTGCCATCCCAAATAGAACCAAAATGCTCTCATCCAAAAAAAGGAAGCCAATCTGGTGGTCCCCTTCCATAAACAAACTTTACAACAAAAGGAAGAAATGTTTGCAGAAAAGAGGAACATCCCAGGATGAAAAAAACTCCCTTACTAGCCTCAGTAAGAAACTGAGATGCCTCATAAAATCCTCCAAAGCTAGTTACGAAAATAAAATTGCCAAAGATTCCAAAGACAACCACAAAGCATTCTATAACTATGTCAAGAATCTAAATGGCAATGCTCTGATCTGCTCTGAGCTAAAACAGAATGGCATTAAATATACTGATCTGAAGGATATTGCCAATATCCTGGCAGATCGATTCAGTGCCAACTTCACCCCCCCTCTCACCCCCTAAATGGCCCATCTCAATACCGGAAGATTGCCAAATTCCAGTAATAACGGCCACACAGGTACAAAACGCACTCTCTAAAGCCAAGAATACAGCATCCATGGGACCAGATGACATCCCGGGCTGTGTACTACATGAACTACAATATGAACTGGCACCTCACCTAAGTGTCATGTTTAATCATAGCCTCCCCTCAGGTTTTGTGCCCACTGAATGGCGCAGAGCTACAGTTATCCCAATCCACAAGGGGGGATCCACCTTGGATCCCGGAAACTACCGTCCCATCAGTCTGACAAGCCTTTTCTGCAAGGCCATGGAGCGTATTATCATGGAACTTATAAACAAAGACATTGGCAACCTTCAAACACTGGACCTCACCCAGTTTGGGTTTGTGAAGGGCCGATCTTGTCTCCTGAACCTGATTGACTTCTTTGAATCAGTCTCCAGAGCCATGGACAAGGGTAAGGTGGTCCACACAGCCTATTTAGACCTTGCCAAGGCCTTTGACACCATCCTCCACTCTGGAATCATAGATAAACTTACTAAGTTGGGCATTAATCCCTATGTCACCCAGTGGGTTGCTAAATGGCTTACTGATAGAACCCACACTGTAAAAGTAGCTGACTCTAAATCCAGCTCCAGACAAGTGACAAGTGGAGTACCTCAGGGTTCAGTCCTGGGGCCGCTCTTGTTTGGCATCTACTTCTCTGAAGTACAGGTCAACACTAAGGGACTCTGGCTAACAAAGTTTGCAGATGACTGCAAACTGGGAGCCATTATTGAATCCCCAAATGATGTGGATACTCTACAAAAGGGCCTTACAGAAACAGATGCTTGGTGCCAGAGCCATGGGCTCAAGCTCAATGCCAAGAAATGTATTGTTATCCCCTTTGGGAAAAAACATGTATCCATGAATTACCATATAAGTGGCAGTACACTAAACACAGAAAGTGTGATAAGAGACTTAGGGACACAGGTGGACAGTGGTCTCACCTTCGATAACCACATCGCCACAACAGTCAGGAAATCCTTCTATGTGGCACACCTCATCATGAAGGGCTTTTCATCCAAAAAGAGGAGGTCATTGTCCCACTGTACTCATCCCTCATTAGACCCATTATAGAATACAACGCCCCATTTGGTATGTACCTCTCAAGACATCTGCAACAACTGGAAAGGCCTCAGAAATACCTCACTAAAAGAATCACAGGCCTAAAGCAGATGCCCTACGCTGACCACCTTAAAAAACTCCAGCTATACTCTGTCGCATATCGTCTACTCAGAGGCGATCTCTGCTTAACATACAAGGCCATGTCAAACCCAGAGCTGTTGGACATGCTACACTTAAAGAAATCCCAATCACTCAGAGCTACACGCTCCAGGGATCTAAACCTTGTCATCACAATAAACAAAACATGCTGGAGGGATAGGTTCCTGACCCAGAGACTCCCCAGACTCTGGAATAGATTGCCCATACATGTCAACATGTCAAGCAGAGTGCCTCTTTGGACCTCTTCAAGAGGAACCTTGACGATTGGATGGGAGAAAGGAAATTCACCCCAGGGATCACGTCAGTCGCCCTGCTAGACAGGGGTCCAGGAAAGTAAATAATGTGGGAAGAAATAGCCAGGGAATTGTTATGGCTAGGCTTGTATAGGCCCTAGGGCTGATAGCCTAGTACCAACCTATGATCCTATGAACCTATGAACCTATTTGTTGTTATATAATTTTCTAAAATATCTTTACTTGTACAGATTTTCTTTCACTGTCAATTCTTCTTGCTTATATCAATTTCCAAATTTTTCAGGCATTTTTTGTAGAAAATTATCTACCAAAGTAAGCAATGTCTTTCGGCTTTTCCTGGTTAAGGGTCACCACCATGGATCACCGGTCGGCAGATTGACTGGCAGTGGTGATTTTACGGTGTTGAGTTGCCAGCCTGGCGGCCAACCTTCACAGAAGGCCATCTTTGTAATATTCCTTCTTTGTATTTCATGTCTCTGTTGTCATCTAAAATAGTATCCAGCCCTCCTTTTCTCATTTTTACTTGTCTTCTTAAATAAGAGAAACATACATTTTCTTTCCTTTCCAAAAAAAATTGCCTATGTAACATAATTTTTACTTTTTCTCTATTCTTTTCATGCATCTGCTTCTCTATCTTCATTATTTTATCACTTCCTTGATCTATCTCTCTCATACATCTATAAAATTTCTTTAAATTTCATTTTATTTCTTTTTTATTCTTTTTTACTTTTAAATATATATTTTCATACGTCTGCTTACACATTACCCACCACTGTATCCATTTTTTATAAACTGGTCTCATTACCATATGATCTTTCCATAATATTTCTTTTTATTGTATCATTTCTTCTTCTTCTTCTTTAAAATCTACAGTTATTCTGTTTGTCTCCATTCCCTCTTTTATTATTTCTGCTAATGTATTCCCTCCTTTCTAGCCCATATTGCTCAATGATCTGAAAACTCTGCTTTCTGTTCTCTGCCTTTTATTTCTTTAATGTCTTTAGAGAAAACTATATAATCAATTTCAGTCTTTAAAATTCCTCTTTTTATGTTCCTGCTTTCAAATATCCATATTTTATTTAGTCCCTTAACATCTTTATATCTTTGTTATGTTTCCCTTTTCTATTTTCAAGTTACAGTTGAAATCTCTTACCGTCATTACTGACAAATTTATGAACATATCTGTTTTTAATTTCTTCAAACAGCTGTTGTCTCTCTGTCATATTTGTATATGAATACATTGCTATTAATTTTATACATGTCTCATTCTCATATCACATATCACTACCATTCCTAGTACTAATATTGCTACATTTAGAATTCTTATGTCTTCATTTTTATGAGAATTCCTGTTCTACAACATATCTCATTTTCTACTGACCAAACAGTTTGGCCATCCATAGTGCCTATATTCTATTTTCCTTTTATCTTCTCTGTTGCATCTGGTATATAGCAAGCAAGGAACATCCATTTTTATTTAATACACCATTTTACCACCACCAAACCTCTTAAATAATTTTTAATGCTACTCAAATGTAATGCTACAATTCCTATATCATTCTTTTCCTTTTTTAAGTGTTTTATATTCAGACCTTATTTTTCTTTTTCCATCTCCTAAATTTCCCATCAATTTATTTTTCACTAGTGGTCTTAAATTGGACGGATTACAACAAGGAGGCCATGAGGCAGTTATCTGATAACAAATATTATGCTAGAATGTGTCTTAACCCAATACACAGGTTTAAAAAACAGATTGATGAATTTCTCTGTAATGCTAGGGACATTGGCCTCATTACCACCTTTACTTTACAACAGTTAACTATTTCAGATTCAACTAATCAATATATTTATTTTCTTCCCAAAATTCACAAGGACCCTACTAACCCCCCTGGGAGACCCATTGTTTCTGGTCGTGGGTATCTTACCGAACCGTTATCCTTGTATTTAACCAAATATCTCAAACCTTTGTTGATACATGTTCGTTCCCGGTTGCGGGATACGACTGAATTTCTACAAATCATTGCTGACGTCCAGTTAGAACCTGATTGGCTGATGTGCACACTGGATGTGAGTGCCTTGTATACCAACATACCACATCCAGTGGGGTTAGAAGCAATAGCTTATTGGCTTAACATTGCCCGTATTTATGATGAAGACTTCAACACCTTTCTTGTTGGTATGGTGGAATTGGTTCTTACACACAATGTCTTTTTCTATCAAGACATCTGTTATTGGCAGGTCAAAGGGACAGCTATGGGAGCATCCTTTGCTCCCATCTATGCTGATCTCTTTATGGCTTATATAGAAGAATGCATTATTTATGATGCTAGCCATAATATCTACCTTCCTGAAATTGATATTTGGAGGCGATATTTGGATGACTGCTGGATGGTGTGGAGGGCTGATGTTGAGTATCTAATGGAATTTGTCTCATATCTTAATGATAATATATGGGGTTTGCAGTTTACTTTAAACTACCATAAAGAAAAAATTACATTCCTTGATGTATTAATAACAAGACAGCCAGATGAGACATTGGCTACCCAAGTTTTTAGGAAATATCCTGAATACAACACAGTCCTTCACGCCTCCAGCTTTCATCCTCCGCACATTGCCAAAAACATTCCTAAATCTCAGTTTATTCGATCAAAACGGATTTGCTCTCAGCTGGAGGTTTTTGATCAAGATAGACATGATCTTATCAATAGGTTTCGTGATAGAGGTTACCCTATGGGACATGTTATTAAAGCCAGTAATTGGGTTAATACGTGCCCCAGGGAGGAATTTTTGAAATATAAAGTCAAGGATAACAGTGTCACACAGCCAATCAGGATTGTGACCACCTATGCTAGAAATTCTAATGCTCTCATGTATAGTATTAACACCAATTAGAATATTTATGTAATATTCCGGAACTATCGGGGCTATTACCTGAACAATGCTTGTTTTCATTTCGCAAAGGAAGGAACATGGCTTCCCATTTTAACCATTATAAGCACACACACATTACTGACAACACACTCTTATCTCAAACTACATTAACTGGTGAACAAGTTGTGGGATGTTATCCATGTGGACATTGTAGGAACTGTGACAATATTGTCAAATCAAAAGAATTTACTAGTAGAAATTGTCGAAGGGTCTATGAGATTTCATTTTTTGCAAACTGCAGCAGTGAATGGTTAATTTATCTTGTAACATGTAGCTGTGGCTCTTTTTACGTTGGCCAAACCTCTAGGCCTTTAAGATTGCGTGTCTCAGAACATATGAGTAATATCAGGAATAAAAGGCCAAACAATGCTTTGTATAAACATAGTCTCATACATACAACTGCCAAATTCTCTTTTATAGTTATTGATATAATAAGAGGTAGCAGATTCAACAAAACAGGATGGCACTCATTGTTTGATTCAAAAGAAAAGAAATGGATTACTATATTAGGAGCATTATTCACACCTGGACTAAATGAGCAATTGTAATTGCACCAATAGGACGTAGTGCCGATGCTATTTAAATGCATCATTTTGCTTATTTTTTATCACTGAAGAAGGCTGTGCTATTTATTGCCAGCTGAAACCGGTTTGTTTTGTATGATGCTTTATTTGTTGTTACAATAAATATTTCATCGGATTTTTCCAGTTGCTGGCTTCATATTTGTTTGTGGACTATCTTGTTCTTCTCATCTCCATTTCTCTCTCTTCTTCCTCTTTGCTTTCAAAAATTGAAAATATGTTCTCTTCCTCTACATCAATATCCTGACTCTGAACTGTTGTTTCATCTATAACTAACTCTTCATTGTTTAACCTTTCTTCATTATCCCATTCCCCATGCCACTTTCTTCTTCAGCATCTTCTGTGGTAATATTTTCTAATGTTTGTCTTTCTTCTGCATTTTCATCTGTTCTTTCCTTTTCTTTTATGAGACAGTCAACTCAGAAGGTTCAAATTCTTTACATTTCTTACAAACAGGCCTAGAGGTTTTTGCTGTATGTCACCCCCCCCCCCACATTGTCCACATCTTTGTTTGTTACAGTCTTGTATTAAATGATTTAATTCCCGCTGAAATAACATGCTTTAGGTGACCCCAGTACCTAACAGAGTCTCTCTTACCGTTCACAGTTACTGAGTTTGAAATATGTTGAATTTTAAAGTACTTAACATCCATTGTTACCTTCACTTCCCAAGCCCCAATATATACCTTTCTTTCATCACATATTTTCTTAACTTCAGGTACTTTACTACATAGTGAAAGAAAAAACTGTTTGAACTCATGCTCATCCACATCTGAAGTCCTAAATTACACATTTTCTAGTTTAGTTGTAGTTACAAGCTCTGAAATAAATGGTCTTTCCATGGTGCTACTTATTTATTTTTCAGTCTCAGTCATACATTTTACCAGCAAGTTAAACGTTCAAATGTCACTTCACAAAACTTTTCAGTTCCCAGATGAATTAATATTCTTATGAAGTAATGTCAGACACTAGTGGCAAAATAATACTATCTAGGATGGCATACCTGTTCGCACTGACATTGTGTTTACTTTTTATTCTTATCACTACCCATCTCCTCTGTGGCTGTTCAGTTCAGAAAATGTGAATCTGAGCCCCCTCTCAGTTCCTTCTCCCTCGTCTTGCATCTGCATAATGTCTTCATTCTTGTGACAAAAATCCTGTTATAGAGATAAAACCTTGAAAACCTAAGTTCAGTGCGTCTTTTATATAATCAACCTGCTGCTCAATTCTGTCCCCATACAGTAATATTATACCCAACAAAATGTACTATTCAACCTCTTTTTGTCCAGAACAATCTGTTGTTGCCACTCACTTTTGAAACAGAGAAAGATCAGACTAATCCTGCCATTTATAAGACATACTACCCTACAACCTGTAGGAAGCAAAAACATTACAAAGATAAACATGGTACTGCACACTACCACATTAAGGCATGTGATGTTGACTCCTACCCTTCCCTTCAACCTCTATAGATCTTTACAACCCATTCACTTAAGTGTTTACATATGTGATATCTCTCAGGTAGCGCATTTCCAAGAATATAAATGTATGTTTTAGTTAACTTACTGGGACTCCAGCAAACAATTCCATTCTACATTTCTCACTGATCTCTCCTTTCCAAGAGAGTATTACTGGAACAGCTTTGGTAAATGCCTGTGCCTTAGGGCATCTCCAAAGTGCCCCTGTCCATAAGGGTCACATGCAGCAACCTAGAGGTGAATTTGCAATTTCCTATTCATTGGTCCAAACTGTGTTTGAATAGGCTTAGACAAGAGCTCTGCTTCAAATGAATGGGAAGTCTGTTCTAGGGAAGGGGTAATCTCTGAGACACATACCTGTCCCTTGAACATGTTTTGTTTATGTCACAGAAGAGATTTAGATACTTAAATTGGGTAATCATAGTGCTGTTTGTTTTGCAAATGTGTGGCAGATCATTCAAGGCTGGATCAGAGAATGCCTTCTACGTTAGGCATGTGGACTGCATAGGACATATTATTTACACCCTGTAGTCTTTTAGTGAGGAACTTCTATGGCTGCTCCAGCTGTTGCAAATGCTTATTCAGGTACATGCTGAAGGGTGCATTGTACTTGATTATTGGTTTAATGATGGCTGAGTATAGTGGGACTATGATCTCCATTGATCTGGATGCCATGCCTTTAATAAGTTATGCAATATAGAAGGATTTTTTCACAACCATGGACACATGGTTATCAAAGTTCAGGTTACTGTCAACCTGAGTTTGCAAGTCACTTACAATTTAGTCTACTCTTTGGGAAGTGTTATCAAGGTTGTAATTTGCAGAGATGGTCATCTTCCCAAAGGGTATAATTATGCATTTTTTGCACTGCGTTTTTGGGCATAGTTCTGGCACCACATATATGTCTGTGTCAGACCCTCCTGGAGGACATCTACATCTTTGGGTGATTCACTGATTGTGCCCAACTTGCATTCATCCGCATATTTGGTCAGCCAAAGGCCCTCTACATTTACCTTGACTTCAGAGAAATATATTTCAAACTGGAGAGGTCTCAAAACTGATCCCTGTGCGCACCACTAGTATCAGGCCTCTTGGTGAGCAGTGGATTCCCCCACCCTAACTTAATTTTCTCTATCTGTAAGCCATTTGGGTATTTATCAAGTGAAACAGGGATTTATGCCTAAATTTGTGAATTTATCTGGAATACCCAAGTGAGTTATTGTGTTGAATGCTTTTGCCAGGTCAAGGTAGATAGTACGAACCATTTTGTCCTCGTCCATTGCTGTAGTAACCTTCTTGTAGAAGTGCACCATGTTTAATAGTCATGACCTGCCCTTGATAAAACTGAATTGGGATGGGTCCAGTGTTTGAAGATTTCCTTCTAGTAATCACTTCGGTTGTGGTTTATTTTCTGGCATCTCATATCCAGAAATGCAAAATTAAAAAAGAAAGTTGGCTTAAGGATCAGTAAAATGTGTGCCCATCTGACTGATAAATAAATGGACTAAACTGAACAGAGAAATCTCTTTTTCATGTTTACTCACAGTGAAAAAAGTATGTCATGCTTAGGGAAGACATACAAAATTATGTGGACCTAATCCACCACTGAAGAAAAATTATGAGAAAATAAAGAAGAAACTGGAACAGGAAAATGGAAATGAAAGCAGTAAATGGATAAAGAAAATTACTATTTTCCAAATAAAAATTGTCTAGGTTGCAGTCATGAAGAATACAGCCATAATAACCACCAGGTCTACTGCTTATGCCGGCTTACCATGACAAAGGCAATTTATCCATTAAGACAAAGGCAAAGGGGTTGACCTTCACTAAGAATGGATAAACCAGCATGACCAATAGCCATAGTGGTGATTATTTCTATGTTACATAAGACTTATTTTAAAATGTATTTCTTATCATTTTAAGCTAGTCTATTTTATAGTTGTATCTTTTTCCAGACATCTGATTGTGGTGAAATGATCCAGTGGAGACACCTCGGCAATGTGTAAGGCAGGGCATATTCAGGTGACTGTGAATGTGTGCAAAGTACATCTATGGAGTTTGTTTTGTGCAACATTTAGGCCAGACAGTCTGCATACCCTGCTATATGTAAACACCCAGCACTGCTTGTTTAACTATACAAAATGTTGCTTGGGCTGTAAGTACCAGCAGAACCTGATTTTTCCCATTGATACCATCTGCTAAGCTGTCCTTGTGATACCATATATATATATATACAGAGAGAGATTGAGAGAGAGATACACACACACAGATATATATGTGTGTGTGTGTGTGTGTGTGTGTGTGTGTGTGTGTGTGTGTGTGTGTGTGTGTGTGTGTGTGTGTGTGTGTGCATATAATATGTACACATGCATGTATGCACACATCCACACACAGATAAAATACCAATAGTTTATTTTATGGCTTGTATACATTTCACAATTTTACCTGCCTGGCAATCAATTAAACAGTATTTTATTACTAAATTAATTTTATTATGCCGTACACATAACTTCCTTTCATTATCTAGTCTAATAGGACATTACATTTTAAGTATTCTGGTTTTCCATTTATGTACATCATAAGCAATAGCAAAATATGTCTGAAAATTGACAGTAATATTAATTGCAATGTAAAGAAGCAAAAAAAGGAAAACTTATGGTGAAATATTAAAACTTGTCTGCTTTCAGCTGACTAGTTCCCTAATATATTATATTTTCAGGCCTGAGGTCAGACTGAAGATAGCCAAGAAATTGGTCACGAGAATGATGTAACTGGTATTAATTTCAAAATAGAAGTATTTATGTCTGTTCTTGATAGCCTTGATAGTCTGTCATGAAGAAGTTACGTTCCAGTCTAACCAATATATTATGCCCAGCCAAACCATTTTCTGGCTGTAGACCTAAAGTAATGATTAATTATTTTTCCATGTTGCATCAGAACACATAGAAATCAGCCAAAGGCTTGACATTTGCATTAAATGAACATGTTATGTCTCAATATTTTGATGTTAACACTGACTTGCAATTAGGCTGTGTCATGACAATGATGCAGTATTAGCCATAAGCCATAAACTAAAGGTGACCTATGCTGATTTATTTGGATTTTAGTTGAGTGCATGTCTGCTTCAGCCTTGATTCAGTATCCACACTATAAGTAAACAAAACAGTTGTGCAAGGCTAACTAGAGATAATGCAGCTTTCATTATTTGTTTTTTATGTACTGTTGCCTCATTACTAATGCCATAGCTTCATTTTTGCTCTTGTATACTTGGTACCCATCTTATACAGTTACAATAAATTGTCTAAAAGCAAAGATGTGAACCCAAAGCACAAGTCTTTTTGACAGAGAAAATATTTCATTATATAATCAGTGCTGGAATTGTCCTGTCTTTGAGTGAGCACATACATGCTTGATCATAGAATGATGACTATGTATATGAGGGAGTCTGTGTGTTGTATGTGTCTGTGTGTGACAGATATGTATGCATGTTAGTCTGTGACTGATCATCCTGGAGACTAGATTTTGAGTAGAGGTTCAATTAATAGACTAGGCTCTGTATTTGGGGGCCACATTCTTTCTTTTTTTTTCTGACTAGGTATATCAGAGTGGGAAGTTACCACTGACAGTACAGACCATGCACTAAAGGACTGAAACACTACCGTAGAAGAGTAGTACTTAATTAAGGTTAGGAAAATAGAATAAGGCAAGACCATCATGGTGCCTTCGGGAGTTGTGGGGGTGGTGGGAGGGCTCCACAAGTGGGAGAGAACTGCATGTAAGAAAATAAATAAAAATATTACATATAGGTATGTTTAGTCCACACTGATCTGGGGTTTCAGTCCTTTGGCCCGTAGCTTGTTTGGCTTGGTGGTAGGTTGCTTTGACTGTAGTGCACAAGGTCTGATACCTTTCTAACATGCAGATTGTAGGCTGCTGTGTTGAATGGAAGGACTTGGATGCAGGGAGCATGTTGGTTAGGTGCCTAAGCTACTCAATTATGTAAGGCATACATTTCTGCTGCTGCTGAGCTGTTAGGCAGAGGAGATTGGTGTTCCTGGTTCATTGGTCGGTGGGATTGGGGGTAATGGGGAGGAGGTCAAATTGGGTGAACATATGGCTGCAACTCCTGGCTAATAATATATATATTGTTTTCTCCAGATGGCTAACTTGCATGGACTGTGGCAGTGTTGGGAGGCCATAGTGGCTCAGGTGGAAGAACTTTTTCAAGAGGTGTTGAAGGCAGAGGCAGTTGCAGAGGAGGTGCAGGAACCTGGTTAGAAAAGGCAGCGTTCCACACCAAGAGCTATGGCTAAGGCTCGGGGGAAGAGGCAGTGAGGATCGAAGGAGGTGATTACAGCTGACCCATCAGTTCCAGGCAGGACTCTAGACAAAGGCTCAGGTAATGATCTTGCATCAACAGTTTTGGCAGGTGAGGTAGACAATGAGGATGTGGGGGTAACTCGGGAAGATGGGGAGCCTAGGGGGAGGGATTTTGGTAGTGAATGGAATACTGTGGGGTGTGCAGCAGTGGAGTTTGCAGGGATTGCTGGGGCCAGTGGGGGAGAAGCAATTTAGGGGGGGGTAGTGTACGGTCAGTGGATAGCATGGGATAGGATTCCAAACTAAGTTCTGAATTTGACCTTTGGCCAGGTGATTGGTTAACCACACATGCCTTGGGTCAATGAGCAGGGGTAGTCTTTTTGACACCGCACATTCTGTCCTCAGTTAAGGAAACAATTTGGAAAGAGGAATTTCTGGATGCATTTGAGTTAATTGATGTGGAAGGGGTACAGTGATTTGTAGGGGCTGATTTGGCTAATAGTAAGGATTTGCTGGCAGCCTTGGCTGCATTGGAGAGGAAGAGGGTAGGTAGAATTTGCCCTAGGACCTGAGAAAATTGGGTAGTTTGTTTTGTTTATTACATGGCAGTGCAGCTTGAAAAGGATGGGACTTTGGCTTTGTCCCTTTTGGGTTATTTTCTCATGATTCGGGAGGCTCAGTGGTTACGGTCAGGGAATGCTTGGTTATGGTATGACCAGAGGTTCTGGAAGCGGAAAGCAGTGGATCTTTCTCTTTGCATGGAGGTGCGACATACTGACATCTGGTTGGCTACCATGATGTACAGTTATGGGGGGGGGGCTTAACAGAGGGAGAAAAGGGGGAGAAGGGGTTGGTGTGTGTTTGACCTTTAATAGTGGAAGTTGTCCGTGGGTAGGGTGCAAGTTCTTGCACTCTTCTTCAAGGTGTGGGGAGATCATCCTGACGTTCAATTTGGGCACCATGAGATCAATTCTATGAATGCAAACTTCCTGTCAGGGGATGGTGGCTATCCCTCTGTTCAGGGGTTTCAGGCAGTTAGGGATAGAGGTAATTTTCATGGATTATATGACTGGTGTAATCCCCAGAGGTCATTTAGTACAACTGAGAGACACATAGACAGAAAATAGTGAAAAGGCAGACAACAAAATCCAAATAGCACATGCAACTGAGGAGTGAACTGTTGCATTTTAGCACACACAGCCATGGTTCGAATTCTAGCAGTGGTAGTAGTTAGCATACAGAATCATACCCCACAACTGTACAGATATGTCCAGAATGTCCAGTAAAGTGGTCTATCTGTTGCCTGTCAACCTGTCCCCCTGGAAAATCAGTAGGATGATCCTAGACATATAGGCAGCAGACAGGAAATACAAATGATTGACACACATCTATGAGAACAAAGCTGGCACACTAGCAACTCCTCAAAACCTTATGAGAGTAAGAAGCCACATATGTCCCATTTACACCCTCATGTTGTCAAGCTGTGGCCAGAGTCTGTACAGTAACAGACTGAGATGTATGTGCATAATAGTAATGTGGAAAATGGTACTGTGTGTGGCAACATTCAGGTAGTGCTAACAAACATTTCTCCCACAGGTCTATCAGATACAAACACTGTCCCCAGAAATACAAGAATGATACCCTGTACTGGTACTGTACAGGTACTGTTTACTTTGGCATTGTATGTCATTGTGACTGATGCAGTTGTTCTGAATAGTAAGGTATTACTCATCACTGTCGCCCACACTGTCTTACAAAATAAAACTGTCTAGGAAATCTTGTATAAGAGTGTTGTAATACAAGGTCAGAATGCAAAGCCACAGGAGAATTATAAGACAGAAAGCAGATAGGAGATATACAGCAATATCTATATAGCACATACAACTCTGATGGACAGTGTTTTAGTTGTAGACATATGTCCTATTGGTTGATAATTATTCAAATCTGTTTCCATGCATGCGCTATGTTGAAATACTCCAACACTGGTGGTATGGTGCCATCAATGTACCTGCATGCAGTTGTTATTACCACTGTGGTCCCATATATGCATGTTTTCCATTTGCTATGCAGCTCTTCCATATCTGGTGTCTGGGTTAATGGGAATATCTATGCATGCTGTTATACCTAACCCTGGAATGTGTTGACTATTACTAACCCACATATGCTGATACACCATAAACACCATAGCACGTATGGGAATGCGGGTCCCAGTGGACCCACCTGTCCCACCTCAGCTGACCGTGGCACTGAGCACCCGGACGTCTGGGACCCACCTGGGACCTCCTCATCCGATGGTCCTGCACCACCTTTGTGTGGAACTGCCTCAGGGGATAGGGCTCGCCCCCACTGGGAGCGGGCATGGACAGGAAGCTGTCACCCATCGCCAGGACCATTTTGCACAGGGGTAAGAAATGCCTACACAGGTTAAGCAATTTAGATGCTAAGTATAAGAAATTGTAACAAGAAGTTAGCAGTGCTTACCTCCGCGCTAACCCATGCAAACCCGCTTACAACTGCTTAAAAGTGCCTTAATCACTCTGTATCCAACGGCCCTTGTTCTGCCCAGCAACAAAATAAAGAGCCTCTAATAGCCAAAGTGATTTACCACTAAGCCATGTCAGATATACATAACCCTAATGTTTTCACAAACATATCATCCAGCACAGTTCTTCAACAGTACAGGAAATGTATTTAAACATGTAGATGTAGGTGTGTATGCACATATATTAGTATCTAAATAGATATATACGTATCTATGTATATATATAAAAATACATATATATATATATATATATATATATATATATATATATATAAACATACATACATACTTATGCATACGTCTATAGATATATATGTCTACATCTGTATGTATATATATATATATATATATACACACACACACACACATATATATATATATATATATATATATATATATGTCTGTATATATATATATATATATATATATATATATATATATATATATATATATATATATATATATATATATATATATATATATATATATATATATATATATACATATATATATATATATATATATATATATATATATACACAGACATATATATATATATACACACACACACACACACACACACACACACACACATATATATATATATATATATATATATATATATATATATATATATGTGTGTGTGTGTATATATATATATATATATATATATATATATATATATATACACACACACACACACACACATTTTATATATATATATATATATATATATATATATATATATATATATATATATATATATATATATATATATATATATATATATATACATATATATGTATGTATGTATGTGTGTGTGTGTGTGTGTGTGTGTGTGTGAAAGCAGATATATATATATATCTATATAGGTATATACAGACATACATCTGTAGCTAAAAATGGGAACATAACAAAAATGTATATGTCTACATGCACTGTTAATGGGGTTGAGGCCCCAATCAACATGTCTTGTATGAATAGGTACCCCCCCCCCCCAGCCAAACACATCTGCCCTGTATTACACCACCAACTGTTGCAGATCCCATAACCAGGACCTGACATGACATGGGCACAAGATATTAACAGTACTCCATCCCACCTGTATGATGTCAGGCTAGTATCAGTAACATATCATGCAGTACAGTCTGGCTCCCATAGGGAATGTACAATGTGGAAGCAAGCAACATCCCTAAGATACATATACACAGTCACATATATGCAGATAGAGATATACATATACATTTACATATATATAACTACACATACACACACAGAGATATGTATAGGAAACTACATATGTAGAAGGTGCACACAGTATGCAACAGTCACTATGCCTACAGTTACCACCTTACCAACTGGACATTGTATGAGCCACCCATACAATTGTCAATCATTGTCTGCAACATATACCCACAGAGAGGTCAAAGGATATAACACCATACACAGGTTTGCATACATGTGAAAGCTTTATTTGTGTACTATTACAGTTGTATATGCCATGTCATATAGCTGTTTAGACACTGATATCCATATAAACAGAGTAATGCAACTGTGAAACAGTTATACTAATATAGTAGTCTGGAAAGGTTTGCATATGTTGCTGTCCAGGCCGAGGCCTTCAAGTAGTACAATAGTAAAGACAGACTGGGGCACAGGATACCAAACAATCAACAGTAAACAATGCAGAAGTAGAGTCCAGCAGCCTCTATCTACACTCTGTACACAATCCCTAGGGGGTAAAGACCTCAGTTCACACAAAGGGATGTATCTGTTACATAAAAAGGCATAACTGACACCATCACAATCACACTGACAAACAGAACAGTCTGTATAGCAGGAAGCAGTAGGCCTGCATTTACCCAAGGTGGATTGTATGGTAATGTACATCCAGAAACCTTAAGGCAGCTTACGCCTGATACTCCCACATGTTGTAACAGCCTAGGTTAGTTATGGTGCATTCCCCCCCCCTAGACTCAATAATACAGGGCCATATACCACTGTTACATACACTGGCCTCTGGAGTGCATAAGGGCACACATGTATTATGCAGATGAAGCCCACACATATATGGACCCAACCCCACAGTGGAATGGTGGCAGGAATGGCAGCATGACATACTCACAGCCCACTACATAACAACTCCTGACAGCATGTCATATATGCAAAGCCTGGTATGTAGGTGGAGGACAGAGGCTGGAACGCAGGCCCATATGTGTAAAACTGTTGTCATACACTAAGCAAGTTGCTGGTGTTACAGGATGGTCTGCAACATACCCTTAGTCAGGAATATGAAGTTAGAAACAGAAATGGATGTAGCCATGTACTGATAGCACTCAACACACACACTGCCAGTGATATAGCTGACACAAGACTTGTGTGGTGGAGAGACAAAACATAGGCACACCTCTGGCCATCAGGAGGATAGGCCTACCGTTGAGAGCTATGCCGACAGACTGCATTCCAAGTTAAAGTAGTATGTACCCACAAACCCTGTAACACCAGTGCTATACAGTGGATACAACACTATTCACACTCTGTAGTTCTGGAACCTACTAAAGATATGTAGCTGGCCTGAGTGTGCAGGTTCTCCTGTAAGAGGTAATGCTACCTGCTGTCTGTAACACTGATGCCCACACACAGGAAGGATGTCCATCATACAAGAAAGGTAAAGGGACCTTGCCTACATGATGTAGTGATTTATAGTAGTTGGTTGCCATGGCAGTGGTAATTGGAAGTACTACACAGCATGCTGTATTTAAGTAGCAAGTGGAGGACACTGATTGGTGCAGAGGCCATCACCTGATCATGTGCATCACCTACAAATTCCATGCTGCAATCTATGCAAAGCAGCTCATTCCATTTACTGGAGAGAGACTGAGAGTGAGAGAGACAGAGAGTTTGTGTATAAGGCACAGAACAAAAAAAAAAAGCCATCCAGAAGAGTCTGCATTCCCATAACAGGTATGTGAAGTATATATGTATGTAACTGACTGTACTCCTTGGTCCATAATAATGGGATAGATGATGTGGAATGATTTATATGTGCCTTCAGGTGTTGTTGTAATGATGTTCAGCTGAACAACTGCTAAGGACAATAGAGTCCGTCCCTGTGGGTAGTGGGCCATACCCGTCAACTGTGCAGAGCGGGTTCCTATTAGAAGACAGAAGACGCATTCTTTTGAATGCGTCTTGGTCGAACTTAAAAGACTGAAATGGCAGCGATAAAATTCTCTTATATTAGATTTAGTGGGAAGAGTATGTATGTTGTAGTATGTATATATGCACTATTTAATGTGGTTTAAAATTGTGTTTGGAACTTGAAATTGTTGAGTCACAGTTGTAACCTAAATTTAAATACCAATGTGACAAGTTATTTTTAACTTTGACACAACTATATGGTTGCAAAAACATCTAGCCAATAACAATGTTACTATTATGTTCATGTGACCTAGTTTGGAGCCTATATAAAGGGTTTTCATTTAGAAATGGCTGTTTACATGATTTTATCTGATGAAGTTGAGTAAGGTGTACGCAACGAAAAGTGGATTTTAAAATTGAACGCTTAATAATAAATCAACATATTTTTAACTTTTATGGTTTCTTTATCGTGTTTTGGATGACAACAATGAGCTGCTTGGGGTCCATGTTGTTTTTGACCTAGTGCGTTTTTTTCCTTTACAAGTTTGTTCTGAAACGGCAAAATATTGAAGTGGCTTTTAAGTGAATTCTTTCCCTGGGAAAGAATTTGTTTGGCCGCTTTGTTACTTTGCTGTTTTTGGCACTGTAGTGTAGTCTTAGTGTTGGTATATTTAAGTGGGGGGGTGTGGGGGGTGAAGCCCCCCACTAAATGTAATGTTTAAAGTGTTTTATTTTTTATTTTATTTTTTTTTTGTTATTGTTGTTGGAACAGCGATTTTTTTCCCTTGGAAAAAGATTGCTGTTCTGAAAGATCGACATTGTAAGCTTTCACTTACATAGGGTCAATTAATCACTGCTCACCTTTTTAAGCATTTGGTGATCTAATATAGACCCTGCAGCACTGACTGATAAGATGTAAGCCATCATAGTGTGTGCTGTGTAATAAGAAGTATGTATATTATGTTGCCAATAGCTACTGGTGGAAGTAATGCCATTATGATGGACACAGGGGATCCACAGCACACCCCTTGTAGGATACTCAGGTTAATCTGTATTGTAGCATTCAGGAATGGCATAGGTGTGTAAGAGGGTTACCTGCAATCTGGCCCTACATATAGCCCACTAATGTCAGGCTGTGTCCATATGTGGCACTTGTCTGTGTTGTAGCAAGGCAGAACAGTGCAGCTGTGCGGGAAGGTGTTGTGAGATTGTGGACCAGATGTCTGAATGTATCCCACATATAAGTATGCATATGTGTATATATATATATATATATATATATATATATATATATATATATATATATATAATATGTCCACAAATATACAGATGCCCATGTGTAGACATATATATGAGCAAATATATACATCACATATATCTACACATATATAGATATATATCTATATGCACATGCGTACATATATACAAACACAAACACAAACATATTTGTATGTAACTACATGACCCCTATATTACTACCACAGTGCTGCATGCTATGTGCAAGGAAACAGCACACATAGCAATACACACAGATATCTACAGCTGTCAGTGTGTGCAACATGGAGGGGTATGTCACATGTGAACCCCTTGTTGGGACCACATTGCTCTTGTCTGTGAAGTATGGAATGGGAATATGGGGAAGTATGGCAGGTATAGTTGTGGAGGTGGTCAGGGTTGGTAGATCTAGAGGACAGCCTACAGAGGTGGTATGTGACATGTGGTGGGTAAACACCCTGGATGGTGTGTGTGGTCTGTGTTGTGGGCACTCCATGGTCCCAATATGGACACAATGGGAACAAGTATACCACCCACTGCTACTCACAACAGCAGTCCACGTCCTGAAGGTGCCTAGTCTGGAGGCTGAGCAGGAGGAGCATGTTGGCCCTGTGAATGTGTACTGGGTGCCTCAGAGTGATGTAGCACATCCCACGTGTGTCTGTGTAGCCCGTTATAGAACAGACCCTGGACCTGACATCAGGGGGACAGGAACATGTCTGTGTGTGCCCCCAGGGGGTGGACAACACCCCCTGGGTTGGTTCTAACTGATGGTATTGCTGGACCAGTACATGAGGAGTCCCCAGGGTGGGACACACATGTGATGCAGCCAGATAACATGGGCAGATGAGTTTGGAGAAGTGGTTCTGCTGGCCAATAGTACATATACATGCTATTGTGTCACTGTTATAGAAAATATGTTGGTAGTAATAGTCTACACAATCCCAGAACACGTCCAACAGCATGCATAGATAACCACAACAACACAGTATGTCAGATGTGCAGCACACACATAGCAAGCATACCACAGACAAATATGGCACCATTGTGGCCCTGACAATGGCATGCAGGTGAATAGTCTGTAACATGCCAGCAATGGTGTTGTCCACACAGGGAATATGGCTACAAACACATTGCACAAAGCGTGGTACAGTACAATATCTGCCCCACTGGTAGGCATGCTGTAGCCATACCTACTGAGTTGTGTGTACGGTTTATTGTCACTGATATGGTGGGAGGTGACAGTGATGTGTATTAAGAACTGTGGTAATCTTGCTGCATGACTTGCTCACACCTGTGTCCGGCTTTATGTCTTTCAGGCACGATGAATCATGGAAGTCTGCCAGCCTACACAGCAGTGGAAAATGACTTCCTGCTGGATGGACTCATTCATCAGTATGCAACCTTGTTTGGCCAGGCTGCCCATGATCAGCAGGAGTGGACTGCCCTGTGGAACGACCTAGTCCACAGGGTCATTGATGTCGGACTGCACAACTGCAGTTATGAGCAGGTCCAGTATCATTGTTCTGACCTGCTTCGCAATGCCCATCGGCATGCTGCTGCAGTCTGGGGGGATCACCTTGCCACAGTGGGGGCATGCCATCTATCCCCCCTGACACTTGTGGAGGAGCCCCAGGCCAGCCACGTGGCACCTGCCCATCTGGCCAGCCACCAACTGTCAGACAGCTTTGTGGATGTGGGTGCCACACACACACCAGCCGAGAAGCGTGCAGGTAAGGCCACAGGGCACATCCGTAGACCACTGTTGTGCATACATCCACATCGGTATAGGTAGATCATGCATATCTGCCATGTCATAGATATATTGTGTTGCTGCATAGTAGTGATAAACATACGGCCATATGTGGTAGTATTGTGGAAATGTACTGTTGATGTATTATAATACTGCACCCACCCTGTAGCACTGCCACAGTTGTGGCCACTGACTTTGCATCTCTCACCCTCTTATGTAGGTCCCTCTGGGATACCACCAAGGCAGCAGCCTGTAGCTAGTGAGTATGGTTTATGTAGATGCTTGCCAATACACCGGGTATGTAATGGCGATGGTATATTCCATGCACACATCTAACACACCTACCCAGAATGCATGTTGTACATGTGCACGTATTATTGCTGTGAAATGCACGGCATCACAGGGGTGACCATGATGGGGTATTGGAAGGGTTTGTCAGACACCTGCATGATAACTAACATCCTGTCATTGTGGAATGTGTCTACAGGGAGTAACATAATGGTGGGAGACATGGTCTACAGTAGGGACATGTTTTGAACAACACCCATATACAGTGCAACACCACTATATATATCTGTAGGACAATGGCAACTTCTGCAGAGATACACTATGGAATAAGGCATTTCAGTGGTCCACATTATCAGCTGGGACTTGGCTGTAACATGTGGTGTTCAGTGTATGGGACACTGCAAAGTGACACACATTTGTAGGGCTTACTTGTCATGCATCTGCAAAAAGGCTGAAGTGGAGGGTTGTCAGCATGACACACCAGTGCATTGCAGCAGGGATTCTAAGGATGCTAAGAATGGCTGTATCTGCACATAGTCAGCTTCAGGACCTGTGGCAGCCATAACCCTACCCCCACAGCAATAGTGACAACAGTGTGTGAACACCAAGGGATGTGCACATGAGTAGACCTTGCAATCATGCAGAATAGGGGGTCATGTGTAGGACAGACTGAACATACACTGGCAAATGTTGATGGCCCACGCTGGTATATCCCTGCCAGGAGTAGTGACTGCTGTAGTACACACAACCAGAGGTACAACAAACCGTCATGATAAGGGTGTGCACACATATGCCCACATGGTGTGTATGCAATGCAGTCAGCATCCGCACACCTAACACATTCCGTAGACACTGCATGTGAAAGTACAGTACATATGTCACATATCGGCCTCATGTACTGTTAAGATATGCGGTGATGTGGTTCCATGGCAGATCAAGGATGGGTGCATCATATCAATAAGGGTGTGTACACCCCTCTCTAGCCATGGTATGCTCTGATGGTTGCCAGTGTAAGAGTATTGAATTGGTTATACATGGTCCGCTGATGTTGAGAGCTGTGAATCAGACATCAGGCATTCACAAATGACATTTGTCTACATATCATCCCAAGTATGTGTTGCTGGAAAACATTGGGTCTGTGAGCATTAAAGCCGACATAACCAATACAGTAGTACACATTCAGCAATGGGCTGTACACCTGTGAGGTGTGGTGCACAGTGCATGGCAGGGTGCAGAACAGGTGCACAATAATACCATGTTCATGGGTGCAGTGGTATCCAGGGGAAGGGGCTTCACCTAGTGACACAGCACATGCATCACACACATGTATACTGTTGCTAACATGGCTTGACTATAGCTGCACTGCTTGCTGTTGGGTACCATATGTTATGCATGTTGACAGAGGGGTAATAGGAGGACTGTCTAAACTATCATTGTGCAACCTCACCTGTATGTGTGTGTGTGCATACTGGTGGGTAGTTAGTTTGTCTGTAGGGTCACTCTGGTGAAGTGGAGGGAGGCTAATGCATGTAGGATGCTTGTGTGCATGTGAGTGTGTTTGTGTGGCTGGTCATGTATGCACATGTATGAGTGTGGGGTGTTCATACAGCAGTACCTCCCTCTGGGATCATGCAGTACATGTGCATGGATTGCCACATTACACACCAGGAATACTTGTCATGTGTGTAATCACAGGACAGCTGATAGTATAATATGTTATGTAGCATGGAACAGGCATCGAAAGGGAAGGTAGACACCAAGTACGCCCTTAATATCACATTCAGCAGAGAGTTCACCTACAACCCACGTATGCAGCACTACAGATGCATTGGGTAAGTACTAGTCAACACCAGGGAGGTTATCCATATATTACAGTTGTCACATGATAGGCTGATTGAGCAGCATATCTGGCATGTACTGTGCGTTACATACACATGACACACCTGTGCGTGATATTTTGGATAGAACATAGTAGCCCACACATATAGGGGCCATGCTCATGATGTCCGGACACACACAGGGTGAACACAGAATGACAGAATTGAGGCCATCGAAAACCACTACACACAGGTAAGGCAGGTAATGTAGTAACAGGTCTTGTGTTGTGACCGCTTGTGTAGGCATTTAGAGGACTGATATGTTAATGAGTGGTATCAATGTGTGTATGTTAACAAGTGTGATGCAGGATGGGGTACACATGGACATATACGTGGGACTGTCTGTAAAGTCACGGGCAGGTAGGTATTATGGAGGTGTGTGTGTGTGTGTGTGTGTGTGTGTGTGTGTGTGTGTGTGTGTGTGTGTGTGTGTGTGTGTGTGTGTGTGTGTGTGTGTGTGTGTGTGTGTGTGTGTGTGTGTGTGTGTGTGTGTGTGTGTGCGCGCATGTGTGTACTGTTAGGCAATGCTGTACAGGTTTTAAAGTGTGTTAATTGTTCTCCCTCACAGGTGGCGAGGTGGGTCAAGTCCCTTCTGCATGCAATCTGATGTTGGTGTTCATACAGACACCGAAAATGATGATAGTACTGTTGAGGCAAACGTGGGGTTGTCAGGGGCCGACACTGCGCCATCATTTGACATCCCCCTTTTAGCCACATCAACCCCGCACAGAGTTACAGTGCCTATACATACCCCATCACCAGTGGCCATAGCGGAGGGACAGCTGGCGTTTGGTGGCAGTGCACAGGAAAGTGTGGTAACCTTACCTACTGTGTCTGGTCACAGCAGGCATAGCCGGATGTCCAGCAGGGCACCACATAGGCAGATGTCCAAGGGTGCTCGTGGTAGGGCTGCTGGACATCATGCCTCTGGCAGAGATGACATAGCTGGTACCAGCAGGTGCATGTTTCAGGCTGTCATGGCAGTGCAGGCACATATGGAACATTACACCAGACAGGGCCTGAGGCTGCAGAGGGCTGCTCTCATATCTGTAAGTGACAACATCCATGAACTGTCTGGTGCCATCCATGCTTATACCAAGCTCATGGATAGACGCCATGGTGAGATGATGGCCCTCGTCGGCTGTGCCCGTGCTTGAACATGTGATGAGGGTGTGGCGACAGCTGCATGGATGTAGGCCAGCAACACCAACAGCTGGCAGTCAACATGGACATGCTAGGACACCAAAGGGCTCCCATAGTGGCAGTACCAAGCCTTGGCAGTGTGGGAGGGCTCTCCACACCACACCACAGCAGGCCACATGCACATGGTCCTGGCCAGTCCCAGGAGGGACCTGGTACCAGCGGATATTTGTCATCAGCAGGTGAGAGTAGCACATTGAGGCCTGTACCTGGACGTGCCCACGGAACCCCTGGCAGGCACAGTCCACATGTCCATGGTCAGAGTCAGTGATCTGCACACCCTGCCAGGTATGGTCTGCAGCTGTCCATAAACACCTATGTAGGGCAGCCACATGGCAGAACTATGTGCATGCATACCCACACACTATAAAAACACACCTAGGGCAACCCCATTCTTACATACAACACAGCACCACACCCAGCTCATTGCAGTACACCCCTCACCCACACATATGGTGTCAAATGTATGGCCCACCCTCAGCCTCTGGCAAACCAACATCACACCCTGTGCATATGATGATACCTGCACCACATCCCTGTCATCCATACCATCAATGCAGAGACAAGCTAATGTGGTTCTGATGCACACAGTGACTGCACTACAGTGTACCACAGTACTGCAGTGTAACATGTTGTAAGGAGTAAAATATAATGCATATATGGCAGGTAGTGTAGCAGTCCAGCAATGATGCATTATAGCTGTTAGTAACTCTGGTTGATTGTGGTCTCTATATTGTTATCCATTTGTGTTGTAGGTGTACATGTGTCAGCACAAGGATGCCCTGTGCATATGATGATACCTGTGCCACATCCCTGTCATCCATACCATCAATGCAGGGACAGGCTAATATGGTTCTGATGCACACGGGGACTGTACTACAGTGTACCACAGTACTGCAGTGTAACGTGCTGTAAGGAGTAAAGTGTAATGCATATATGGCAGATAGTGTAGCCATTCAGAAATGATGCATTATAGCTGTTAGTAACACTGGTTGATTGTGGTCTCTATATTGCTATCCATTTGTGTTGTAGGTGTACATGTGTCAGCACAAGGATGCCCTGTGCATATGATGATATATGTGCCACATCCCTGTCATCCATACCATCAATGCAGGGACAGGCTAATATGGTTCTGATGCACAGTACCACAGTACTGCAGTGTAACATGTTGTAAGGAGTGAAGTGTAATGCATATATGTCAGGCAGTGTAGCCATATAGCAATGTTGCATTATAGCTGTTAGTAACACTGGTTGATTGCAGTCCCTATAATGTTATCCATTTGTGTTGTAGGTGTACACGTGTCAGCATGAGGATGGTCTGTAGTCATATTCCACAACGGGGTATGGCACTGTGGTGACACTATGGCTGTGACATATCTGGAGTACAGTTGAACACATGTCACAGGCTACTAAAACGATTATTGCCTGTGCCAAATGGACAGGTGACCCGCTGGGGCATGTATACCCTGCAACCTGATGTAGACCTATCCACATACACGCACACTGTTACTTGGCAATGCTGGGACTAAACCCCTACCTAGCTATTTAGTGATGCCAAAGTGTGTGGCTTACATTGCACACACCACACAGCATTTAGGGTGGGGTGTGTCCCAGGTTACATGTTACATAAAGAACATACCCAGACATGTATAGTATGCTAATGGGGGATGTAATGGGTGTCTATGGACAATACGTAGTGTGACATACCTTCATATACACATTAACAGACACATAACAGGCAGACAGACATCCAAGAGACCAGGGCCTATCACTGTCAACTAACTTGACCATATGTCCAATATGTTAAAGGTAGGCTGCACACAGCACATGCAATTAAGCAGGTCACCATATTGGTCAGCCATAGGGCTCTTTGTTTTCTACTTGAGTGTTTGCCTCCTTCCCCTGTAACTTATGTAAATTGACTCTTGCATTAAGAGCTACAATACTTACCTTATAGCTTTAGGACACCTTAGGAAACCTTGTAAACTGCAACAGCCTGACATTTGAACAAGTAACCCTTGTAAAAATTCCCAAAATTGTATACTGTTGGTCTGTGTTTCCTGTTAAGCATATGTGAAATTACAGAGCTGAGTGCAAGTAACATTAAAATTAAAGTACTGAGTGCAAATAACACAGTGTTGGGTGCAGATTTTAGGCCCGTACATTCAACTTACCTCTGGTGTGGTGTCTTGAGTCCCTGTAACCACTCCTACTGCCTTCTCTTTTCCCCCACCCCCTCTTTCCTCAAACAGGTTAAACTGCTACAATTCAGTACAGGCATCATTTTCAAATCTAGGTACTTAGGATTTCCCTCTCTATTCCCCCCTGCTTGGCTGACCTGGTGTGACTCAGAGTAAGTTTCTTCACTGTATGAAGTTTTTTGTGTAACTGACCTACTGCTAAATTCTGATTCTGCACAGACTGCTCTGTTTTTTTTTTCAGAGGCTCTATAAGTAGCTAGTGACTTTACTGAATTTCTGTGGTAATATTTGTGTTTAAACTGAACCTGTACCTAGAGAAAGTGTATAATCAGAGCTCCTACTTGCTGCATGTGTTTTTAATGTTTAAATTGCACACACACATTGAAGAAATGCTTTTATGACTTGAATAACTTGGGCTAGCTATACCTGAAGTGCATTTACTGGCAATTTTCCAGTTGTATAATTGTGAACAATTGATTTAGTTTTTCTGGTATATCTTTAAAATCTGGCAAGTGTTTATTTACTGCATTGCTCTCTTGCTTAGGTTTCTTAGCTATAAATCGTAGTTCATTCTGAAGTATGCTACTTTACCCCCCACCACCACCAAACCTTTCTGAATGTATTATTATAAAATAACTGCCTGTTGTTGCCTTCATGCTTACCCTAGAATCTCTGCTTTTCTCTTTTCCTAGTTGAACTCTACAGTTCCCTACAAAACGGTGTCTACAAGACTGCAATCAGTTTCTCTCAGCATTTAAACAGAGTAGGTTGCACACAAAAAGCATTTGTTAAGCTTTCACTTACAGTGCTTTGTAATTAAGCAGGTCACTATATTGGTCAGCCATAGGGATCTTTTTTTTCTACTTGAGTGTTTGCCTCCTTCCCCTGTAACTTAAGTAAATTGACTCTTACATTAAGAGCTATAATACTTACCTTATAGCTTTAGGACACCTTAGGAAACCTTTTAAACTGCAATAGCCCCGCTACATTTGCCCTCGCTATGCTCGGGCTCTCTTTGCTCCCCTCCCTGCCCCCAATTCCCTCCTGCCCCCAGTACCTCTAAATTTATAGTACTATAGCCACTCCCTCCACTTTCTAGATCCTATCTGCTTTCATCTGGGATAATTCCACCCACCCCCATTCTTCTACCTACATTTTAATTGCACCTATTAGCTTTCATCTGGCATCTCCCATCTCCCTTCCATTACCTTTACCTCACCACTCTATCTTCTGGTGTTGCATCACCAGGTAAAACAGTTCCTTAACTCACTAGCTGAATCACAGACAATGATATACTCCTCTTTACTACCCCTTTTGTTCGCACCATACCTCCTTACCATGTATGAAAACCAGTTTCTCATGAGATTTCAGGTCCCAAAAGGCCATACTATCACACCAGCTGTAAATCCTTCCACCTTCAACCATACTTACAGTACCAGATCCTATCCAACATCTTGTTCAGTCTATCAACATCTCAACCCCAGGCACATTAGCTCTAGATCCAAACACTACCACAAACTAATAAACAAATTCTTGAAGTTCATCACCAAGTATAGATTCAACCTAATACTTGGTAGTGATATTCACCCCAACCCTGGCCCACCCACTTCAGATACACATACCCCCTCTACTTGCAATCTAAGCTACAAACCTACAATTAATAAGCCAACTAACTCTCTCCTAGCCTGTCATCTCAGTATTAGAAGCATTAATAACAAGGTACATGAATTGCATGCACTTCTGAATGTCCACTCCCCTGAGATTCTCTGTTTATCTGAAACCTGGTTAAAACCTAACACTAAAGACAATGAAGTGTTACCACCTGGGTACAACATACACAGGCTGGATCGTTCGAGGAAGGTGGGTAGCTGTACTCTATAAATCTGAGTTGAATGTCACCATAGATGTAATACAACCACCTCAGATTAATAACTCAGAGATTCTTGCCACCAAATTGCAACTTAATAGAAATAAATGCATTAATATCATCTGTATGTACATTCCCCCAGGTAACAATATATCTACACTTGAAGTTATCCTGTACTGGCTGTCATGTCACTACCCCCAAGAAACCCTACTACTTGGAGACTTTAACATAGACTGGGGCACCTGTTCCTCAGAATCCCAAACCACCCATATTAACCTGCATGCATTTACAGAAATTATATCCACCCCTACCAGGATAGGTAAACCCAACCAAAAAGAAAGCATACTTCACTGGGTACTCATAAATAGTCACCCCCAACTGTACACCTCTGGTACCCTCCTTGATGGCCTAAGCGATCGCCTTCCCACATATGTAATTAAGAACAAAACCATTAATTCCCAACAACCCTTACTCAGAAAGGTTAGAAACAATAAAAACTTTGACCCTGCCAAATTCCAACAAGAACTAAACTCATGTAATTGGTCTATTCTAAAACACCTCCCCTTAGAAGAAGCAGTAGCATACTTTAACAACAAATTCCTTGAGATCCTTGATTTGCATGCACCTGTTCGTTCAAAGAGAACCAAGGCAAAAACTGTGCCATGGCTTTCTAAAGAGTCTAAACTCAAAATTACCATTAGAAACAAAGCATGGGCTTTATGGCATTCTTCTAAAGACCCTCAAGATCACATTAATTACAGGCAATCCAGGAACAAAACCAAAAACTCAATTTTACAAGACAAAAAACAATACTACTGTAATTTACAGACAGTAAATCAAAATAACCCTCAGAAGTTTTGGGCAGGTTTAAATGATCTACTACATCCTGGACAAACTTCAACCCCAATCCCTGCTGCTACTATTGATAAACCCCCTGAAGATGTTTCTGACAGTTTTAACCGATTCTTTACTGAGACAATTCAAGCCCTAGCTAGCCAACTACCTCCTAGCTCCCCTGGTCCTGAAAGTAGCACCCCTAGAAACCTACTCCCATTCAGCTTCCAACCAGTCGCCACTTTACTTATCCGTACCTTGATCAAAAAATTAAAACCCACTACACTTTCGGCTGAACAACTCCCTGCCGAGTACCTACAAAAATCAGCTGATGCTATTGCTTACCCCGTCTCAATACTAATCAATCAAACCATAGTAGAAGCTAAAATTCCCACCATCTGGAAAATATCCTATGTAATCCCACTTCACAAAGGAGGCAGCTCTACTGAATTCTCCAATTATAGGCCAATAGCTATACTCTCTCCACTTGCAAAGATTATGGAAAAATGTATTCATAGACAACTCATGCACCACCTAATCCAGAATCACCTTATGGCAGACACTCAGCATGGCTTCCGTCCTCATCACAGCACTACTTCAGCCCTCCTAGCCTTTACCAACACCATAAACCATAATCGCAACAATAATTATATATCCTCAGCCCTCTTCTTGGATCTTTCCAAGGCATTCAATATAGTTGATCACCAACTTTTAATCCACACCCTGCAAACATTCTGTCTAGATACTAGAGCCTGTCAATGGTTTCATTCCTACCTGAATGGTCAACAGCAGGCTGTTCTCTGACAGAACAAACTCTCTAATCTTCTACCTAACACCCTTGGAGTACCACAAGGCTCTATACTAGGGCCCTTGCTGTTCTCCATCTTCATTAACGACCTTTATACTGTCATCCCAAAAGTCAGCTGTATCCAATATGCTGATGACTCTACTCTGATTTGCTCAGCCACATCGCCAGTAGAGTTATGGTCAGCTTCCCAGACAACCTTTAATACAATAGAAAGCTTTCTGAACATCGTCTGATCCTAAATCCCAAAAAAACTAAATGCTGTTATTTTCACCAACACGTAGGTCTACCACTTTCACCTTTACCATAAATTCAAATGATGGCACAATAATCTCCCCTGACCCCTCTATAAAACTATTAGGTGTCATCATAGACAATAATCTAAAAGTCAACCTACATGTTAACCAAACTATCAAAACCATCAATAAAAAACTAGGGTCACTTTAAAGAATAAAAGCCTTCCTAACCCCTCCAGCTAAAATTGCCATAGCTCGCTCTCACCTTCTTTCAACCCTTCTGTATGCATCCTCTCTACTCTCGAATTTAAACAAGACTGTCCTTAACAAATTCTCAATTTGCTACAACCACATTGCCAGGTTTGCCACTGGGCTGCCTTTTAGAACACATCATTGCATCAATCTAAATCAGCTTGGGTGGCTTG
Organism: Protopterus annectens; assembly: GCF_019279795.1. Classification (NCBI taxonomy): domain Eukaryota; kingdom Metazoa; phylum Chordata; order Ceratodontiformes; family Protopteridae; genus Protopterus; species Protopterus annectens. Next base: position 98,786,918 of record NC_056726.1, on the reverse strand, counting down.
AACTACCCAGCCTAATCCAGTATAACCAACTGATTATGGGCTATAAAATCCTCTATAATCCGGACAATAGTCCTGCACTTAAAAATATTATCACCCCCAATAACAATCCTAGACTGCTTTGATCCTCTAACAAACTACTAATTCAGACTAGCAAAATTAATAACACAGCCGGTGACTCTCTCTTTGCAAGCTCTGTAAGTAGATCCTGGAACTCTCTTCCAGCTGATATTACCTTACTTTCCACCTTAGGTCAATTTAAAACTAGACTCAAGCAACATTTCTCACTTAACTGGCTATGTCAATGTATCAAGCCTGGCTAACTCTCTCTAGAATGTGTAAAAAATATGTTAACCAGTTTACTGTGTAATTTAATTTAATCCTGACTTGCGCTCAGGATTAACTCTAACCTGTGGAACTTGTTTAACTTGCTTACTTATGTAATCTCTGTAAATAGTGTGTTTGTAATATGTAATGCTGGTATTATGTAATGCTGTATCTGCTTACCCTTGGAGCTTTTCTCCCCGGGCTTCCGCTGAAAATGGACATGCATCCAGTCGGACGGACTATCAAACAAATGTAAAATAAAAATAAAAAATAAAAAATAATAGGCCTGGATTGTGGTATCAGTTACCTGTATGATTGATGGTGACAGTGGTAACTATAACTTGGTACATGGGACATATACTGGGTGTACCTTGGTGTAATGACAGTGTACACAGCACCTACATCCTCCAGTGGATATTGTACTCCCTGAAACCCATGATGACACTCTGCCATACCCATCATCACACATTGGCTGCTACTGCGATACAACCCATAGTATACCCCCCAACAGTGGTACTACAGGGATATGCATCTAATGCACATGCCACACTCATAATAGGGTGTTGCATTGTCAGGCCTCACCTATGGGCAGTAACAACACTATCTGTACTACTTTGTGGCAATGGGTATTGTAATAGGAGTATGTGGCTTCGGAATGCTGTACCCTACAGATATACAGACATGCAGACATACACACACATGCCAGAACACAATGGGTATCCCATGCCTATCAACCCATTTGTGCAACACTGTTGGGCTGATACTACAAGGCTCATGTACCCAGTATGGGGAGGAGCTTAACAGGGTACATGTAATTTCCCATTCAGCAGCAGCCACAACTGACTATGGCAATGGGTGTTGCATTGGTTGTGAAGGCCCTCATGGAATTTCCAAGTACAGGTGTGCTAACACACAGACACTGCTATACTCAGTCATGCAAAAGTACACATGTGTCAGTACAGGGGTGCATTACTGCAGGTGGTCATAGCTGTGTACCTAGCTATTGTCCAAGGAGAGATGGGTTGTGTAGGGGTTGTGTGTACTGTGGTATCCTGCCACCTGCTAGGTGGCAGCAGGCAATCTATCAACAGACACTACTGTGGTGACCTCAGGGTGAGAATGACATGCATCAGCCAACCCTCTAGGTGCCTCCTGCATATGGCCAATGAGGTGATCAAGATGACATGTATGCTACATGTATTACAACACATGGTTAGTGTCTGTGATGGAAACCTGTACCCAAGCATGTTCTGTTGACTGTGGTAGTGTAGTAGAGGTACCCATGGCATGTGGTGCATATAGGGTGACACCTTTTATATGTGCCAGTTCTTAGACAGCTAGGCAGACATCTCAGTGTCAGTCAAGCTTAGGTTGCCTGTACATATCCCAGCTGGATACCTACCATCTGCACATCTGTACAGGGACTGACAGTCATCAGCTTGGCAAGTAGATATGCAGTAGGATGAGTGTCTTGACAGACAGACGTTTGACAACAATATGTATGCCATAACTACATGTCAGAAGCCCTCACTAACATATGCTGTACAGACGGTAGTCTTCAGTTACATTCCACGTGTCAGATCATTACCCAGTAAGTGGTATACACTGTGACACAGCTCACACACCAGGGATACAACAGGGAGGGCTCAGAGTCCAGCTATGCCTGCAGGTGTGCCTGTTGTCAGTACTACATTTAGAACTCTGCTCTTGCCTGGGTAAGCACTGTCAGCAGTAGTACTGCCATGATACACTTACACACCAGTGTGATAGCACATACCCTGGGCTACTACCCTTGTATGTAACATATTCACATGGATAACAGTACTGTACAGGCCTCATATACATCTGTGTCCCACACATAACACTCACACCCCTTGCTACTGAAATGACAGCACACAGGCGCATGTATTGTACATGGAATTACATACACTTATTACATATGTCATTACCCTGCTATGTTATCAGACTGGTGGTGTGAACTGGTTACCAGGGCTAAGCCATGCTTAGCAAGTAGCATTGCTGCAATATAACAGCTGAGCTGATTTGTGCACTGGTAAGCAAAGCCTACACTGTGTAAGCGCCCGTATGTTTACGCATAGCTTAGCACGACTAGCTTTGCACAAACCCACGCAAACATGCTTAAAGCTGCTCAAAACTGCCTTAACCACTCTGTATCCGATAGCCCTTGTTCAGCCCAGCAATAAAATGAACAGCCATAGCAGGTCTTGAACCCAAAGTCACAACACTTAACCACTATGCCATGACCACTGTGAAGACAGCTGTTGTTTTAGGAATATAGCTGTCAATACACATATTGAGCAGTATTAAACAATTGCCTTTACTTCCACAATTGTGTAGTACTTGTTATTATTATGACGGTTGCATCACATATGTTGGTTTATCAAAATGTACACATAGCAGATACATACAGAGAGATACATCTGGGAGGATATACACAACCATGAGGTTTACATATGACATGACTACGGATATATACATATCATAGGTCAATCTATGTCTACATGTACATACACATGTATACTCATACATATGTCTGTATGTCTGTATACACATCTGTATAGTGCAACATATATATGGCCATGTGTACATCTCTTCATATGAATATATATATGTTATTGTTGTCATTTGGCTTTTCCCGGTTAGGGGTTGCCACAGCAGAACTCCGGTCCGCTAATGATTGGCAGTAGATTTTCACTAAAGCCAAGGTGCCAGCTCAACATTCAACCTTCAGCAAAGGCACACCCATTTATGCATGTCTTTCGAATGCCTACCCAACCGCGGGGAGGACATGCAGATATATATATATATATATATATATATATATATATATATATATATATATATATAGATAGACAGATATATGTATATATAGCTATATATGTATGCACATCCTGTGTGCACAGATATGCCTATTTATGTGGGTATATATGTAGATATCTATAACTATATATGCATACATATCCATTTTGATATACCCATTAATGTCACTATATATGTAGATATCCATACGTATATGTGAATATGTATCTCTATCTGCATATGTGTAGACATATATTGCTCTGTATATGTACATATATATGAGTGTTTATATGTGTATATATATATATATATATATATATATATATATATATATATATATACATATACATATATATATACATATGTACATGTACATATACATATCCATCTATGTACGTCAATATGTATATGTGTATATATCTATACAGATATATGGATAATTACATATACATATATGTTCACCATATGTCCTGAACATGGAGTGGAGCCCTACCTCAGCCCCAATAGTCCCAACCTCTTAGTGCAAGGGGATGTCGGGTATGTATTGCAGGAATATTTGTAGACTATTGATACTGTAATAGGGATTGTCTTCACAGACATGGGGTGTGTGGGAGGTCACATCTGCTTTAAACATGTGTGTCATTGGCTACTGACAGACATCCTAAGGACATCATAGTACAGTACCACTGCTAGCACAGTAATGTTCCTGTGGACTACAGTGGAGATATGGCCAATATATGTGGACAGTCTGACACACTCTGTTCAGTCCAGCGGTATACACAGAACCCCTTAGTGCAAAACATGTGGACCAAGCCTGAAATGTGGATGTTAACAGCCATGTAGCTGGGTATATCACGTAAGTACTGGTATACATTTGCCCCCATAGGTTATGCACACCCCTGTCTGTCCTGACACATAATAACCACTGGTACAGAGGTGTCATGACCACATACTACCCACTAGTTAGTGACATAAAACTGTACAGCATCCCACTGCTTTGTCTGACATACATGACAGTTATGGTGGTCCAGCAGCAGTACATTTGGCAAGTATCTGAACATGACATCTCACTGGGTAAGTACACTAAGCTGCTAGGGCATGTAACAAAGCACTGTGTAGGCTACAGTCAGACAGCCTCAACACTGGCTTACATTTCCTATGGGGGAATACACATGTACCTGCATATATAGCAGGCTTTACAGGCATGTCAAAGCACAGAGTAACAGATACCTGTGTGAAAGTGCATAACCATAACCAATGTGAACACAGCCACAGCCACATATGGTAAGGTAGCATAATTTACAATATATGGACTATCTGATCAACACCATCCTCATATGTGCCACTCACATACTAACCCTACATATACTGGGCCGCTACACAGTGTGGTCTGATGCCTGTCTGTGGTATGGGACATGTGTGTGCTTGGCCCTACAAACATGTAAGCCGATAGGTAACATACAGTGGAGCAGCATGTAACATCGGATAGAACAGGACCAAGAACAATGACATCTACCACAGTCGGTACACAGGCTAAGGAACATATTCACAATACACACACTGTCGACAATCACCATAAGTGCACAGACCTCAGTACTGTATACACAATCACAGAATGTCCGGGTTATGTCCTCAAATATAACCCCTACTATACATAACATGTGTAGTAGTCTGATATCTCACTGGCTTGTTATCAGATATGATGTCATAAATATGGTGTACAGAACATAGGCACCTCTTACTGCATGACATATGTACAAAGATTGACAGAGTTGTGGCTGGAGGCACAAACACAGGGCCAATATTGACATGTTGCTGTGATAACCTCATGCATTTACTGTTGTAACAGGGTTTGTTGCACCATATGTCCTATGAGGGATATGAAGTCTAACTCACACAGCTGTCACCATCTACTGACTGCAATCCTCACACTACCATCTGCACTTCACAGATAGGTGCTCTGTGGGTAACACAAAAAACAAAAGGCACCACACACTGCCCAATCTGCAGATGACCCTACAGATGGGTGTTTTCTCATAAACATAGCACTGATATGACAGGTATTAAAACATGAAGGACAGCCATATCCACTCACACCTTGTTAAACCAACATTACTCTAAATGCAGTATAGCAGCACTTACAATCTGTAGTCAAGTCAGGCACATCCCCCTCTTGTGCGTTGGCCTGTTTCCACAATGTATGTTGTTAGAGGTAAATCCCCAATCCATCTGTGATGCTGTTTGCCAAACAACAGATCTAGTTCCTGCTCACAGTGAATGAAAAGGCCCAACACCAACATGATGTTCCTAGATATTGGAGTGTGTTTCCATGCAATTGGCTATGGGAATGTTACCACAGCTGTTCCACATGTAATCAGCTAGAGAAGGGCTGCAATTCATGCAGAGGCCATCAGCTGATCATGAGCATCACTTACAATATACATGTTGCTGTCTAAGCAAAGCAGGTTTAAGTCTCCACATCCACCAGAGAGGGAGTGAGAGATGCAGACAGAGGCAAAAATAAGTCAGGGAGGGGTGGGAGAGTAAAACTTAAACATGTTTGTGTCACACACCTACCAGTACAGGGTATCAAACCCCTGACTCACTATGTATTGCTATCACATCTATGCAGTTATTGGATGTGCCACATAGGTTACATGTTGAGGAGCCCACCAAACGTATATGTGATGGTGAGTGGCATCTGCAACAGTAATGTGGTAGCTATACGGTAGGTGTAGTACATGTGCCTGTCCACATGAACAGGTGTCAGCGTCAACACAGCCACATTAACTCAGGGACCCACACACATTGACACACTTAGCAGGGTCAGAAATACAACTCATCACTAGTTAGATTGCCACAATGCAGTACTGTGCAGGTATCACATGCACCACAGAGGTTATACATAGATTATATGGGCAAAGGGCATGTGGAGGTGTCTGACATCAGGCATCATGCTTCAGTATGCCAATGGGGTTGTAGTAAGTGTGAATGTGGTCATAGGCATCATACACCACACACACACACACACACACACACACACACACACACACACACACACAGTGCCAGTACTGACATGCATGGGTGCACTGATTCATGGGTGTGTATTGGTCGACTGTGCCAGATGGCTATACAAGGCAAGGTGATGGGTATACCTTGGCATCAGGCTACATGACAATGATCTGCAGTGTGGCTCAAGGGTGGAGTGTCTGGATTTGCCCACACAGGTGGGTATTGTATTCTCCATCCAGTCACCTGGATAACTATTGTGTGTGGCCATTGCTGTGCATTGCTTGCCATGTATGTGTTCCTTAGTTTCTGGGATGTGCACACATCCCACATGCATGTACAGTGATGTGGAACTGTAGCTGGGGTGTCTGGCCCATCTTGTGTACACAGATTGTTATCATCAGATGTGCCAGTCCATTCCTCATGTGGTGGGAACTGTTAATGGACAGCAGGTTGACCCTGCACCTATATTGACAGCATGATACAGGTATTCCCTGGTGCCAGTGGCATCTGTCCATACAGGGCATGTGTTTCAGGCAGGGTATGTTCTTTGTGGGTCACATTTGATGGCACCACAGGTGATGCAGGTGTCCAGTGGGGAACATAGGGAAGGTGCACTATCTGCATATACGTGCCTATTGGACTGATGGACAGGGTGTCATGCCCTCTGTAGCCCACTGCAGTCACACCATGGTTACTATCAGTGGGCAATATGCAGGGTACTTCCAACATAGCATTTGTTGCCTAGGCAAGTGTGTGTGTATGAGACATGGGTTGACAGTGTTCTCTGGGTAATAAAAGGCTTGCTATCTTTGTTCACCTGTCCTTGATGTCACATCTAGGGGTATGGATTTGCACCCCAGCCTCTTGGCTATTTCACATCTGTTATCCCTGTACAGTAGACATTGTGACTTATACTAGGCCCACCATATAAGAAACTTGCAAACCCCGCTCCATAATGAGTTCAGTTGTTACACACTCACCGCCACTTCCACACAGGATACGAATGACAAACACAGACACACACAGACACACAGATATGCACACCTGCCATGTCTGGGATTAGACCTCCTACCTAACTAGTTTATTACATTACAGCACTACACAGTTATAGGATGTGCCATGGAGATTACTGGAGTACTTCTTGCCCAATGTTGTATTTCACAGTGAATGACATCAGCAGGATTGCCAAAGTTGGGCATTTGAATTGTAGTGAGTGTGACTAGCCTAAAAAGCATTGCTCCCTACACAGACATAAAAACACACACAAAAACATCCACAACTTCCATGTGTGGGAATAGAACCCCTAACAGAGTTCTACATCACACTACAGCATTACGCTGTTATAGGATGTGCCACAAAGATTACTGGAGTACTCTGTCCCCAAAGGTGTATTTCACAGTGAATGACATCAGGCTTGCCAAGGTAGGGCATTTGAATTGTAATGTGTGTGACTAGCCTAAAAAGCATTGCTCCCTACACAGACATAGAAACACACACAAAAGCATCCACAACTATCATGTGTGGGAATAGAATCCTCACCGCAGTTCTATAGCACATGACAGCATTACACTGTTATAGGATGCACCACAAAGATTACTGGAGTACTTCTTCCCCAAAGGTGTATTTCATGGTGAATGACATCAGCAGGATTGCCAAATTAGGGCATTTGAATTGTAGTGAGTGTGACTAGCCTAAAAGGCATTGCTCCATACACAGACAAAGAAACACACACACACAAACATTCACACCTGCCATGTGTGGGAATAGAACCTCTATCAGAGCTCTATATCACACTACACACACTACAGCATTACGCTGTTATAGGATGCACCACAGGGATTACTGGAGTACTCCTTCCCCAAAGTTGTATTTCACAGTGAATGACATCAGCAGGGTTGCCAAAGTAGGACATTTGATTTGTAGTGAGCATGCATAGCCTAACAAGCATTGCTCTCTACACAGACAGAGACACACACACACACGCACACACTCACACACACACACACACACACACACACACACACACACACACACACACACACACACACAGTTGCCGTGTCTAGGATTAGAACTCCTACCTAACTAGTTTCTCACACTACAGCAGTATGCAATTATGGCACACTCCAAGTAGATTACTGGGCTACACCTTTCCCAAAGGTGTGTTTCACAGTGAATGACATCAGCAGCATTGCCAAAGTAGGGCATTTGAATTGTAGTGAGTGTGACTAGCCTAAAAAGCATTGCTCTTTACACAGACAGAGACATACACAGTTGCTATGTCTGGGATTAGAACTCCTACCTAAATACTTTATCACATTACAGCAGTACACAGTTATAGGACACACCACAGAGATTACTGGTCTACACCTTTCCCAAATGTGTATTTCACAGTGAATGACAGCAGCCTTGCCAAAGTAGGGCATTTGAATTGTAGTGAGTGTGACTAGCCTAAAATTATTGTTCTACACAGAGAGGGACACACATGCACACACACACACACACACACACACACACACACACACACACACACACAGTTGTCATATGTGGGATTAGAACTCCTAACTAACTAGTTTATCACACTACAGCAGTATGCAGTTATAGGACACACCACAGAGATTACTGGGCTCCACCTTTCCCAAGGTGTATTTCACAGGGAATGACATCAGCAGCCTTGCCAAAGTAGGGCATTTGAATTGTAGTGAGTGTGACTAGCCTAACAATCATTGTTCTCTACACAGACACACACACACACACACACACACACACACACACACACACACGGTTTCCATGTCTGGGATTAGAACTCCTACCTAACTAGTCTATCACACTACAGCAGTACGCAGTTATAGGATGTTCCATGGCAATTACTGGGCTATATTTTTCCCCAAGGTGTATTTCAAAGTGGATGACCTCAGCAGGCTTGTCTTAGTATGGCTATGGGGAGGGCAGTGTGGGTGTGGATAGGCCATAACCCATTCATCTAGAGGTTGACACACCACATGCGGGCACACGGAGGGTTATATTCCACAGGTACATGTATACAGCTGCTAGATGACTACTTCCTTGTACAGTCATGTTGCACAGCTAGCACTTGCACTACATAGTCTGTAATGCTGACAGATACCGGTGGCTAATGCCTACAGTGAGAGACATTTACACCTCATGTGCTTGTAGCCATTTGGCTGTGTGCTGGGTGGGACAGGCCTCATAATGGATGGCTCCTTGTCATAGTCACTCTCTTCCACACATTTATGTATGTCTACTTTTGGCTTATTATAGTATGTTGTCCTTGGATATATGTCTGTATTCCTATCCACTGTGTATGCAAAGCATGACTGGTGCATACTAAGGAGTGTATGCACTAACATCTGCAACTGCCAGATATGTGTGGTCCACTGTTGTTTGCAGACATGGGCTTTATTTGTTTAAGTGTGTGAGCATGCCAAGTATGACCTTTCAGTATGTTGTTGTCTGACATTGCATTTATTTCTCTAATTGTGTGAGCATGCCTGGTATGCCCTTCTGTATTAAATGTGTGGATCGATTCCAGATGGTTTGTACTCCAGTGCAGACCTTTGTATTGTACACCTACAGGTAGCAAACTGTTTCTGCAGGGTATCCGTCAATCATTTGATAGTATGGGGACAAACTGTGCAGGGGATAGTGTGTACTGTAGGTAATTGTGTCTGTGCTGCTTCACCTACATGGTACTGCTGTTAGCAGAGATTCAGACATGTCCTGTTATACACTGTGATGTTTTCTGTCCTCATGTACTGTCAGGTGGACATTCTTGCTCACAGTGATGTCTTGGGGGACAAGGGTGACTGCAGCTGTGTCCAGTATTGTGGGCAGATGCCTACATATTTATGGTACATTATGCCATTCTGGAGGGGGAGCTGCAGACACTTGCTGCTGGGTCTGTGTATCTGGTTCCACACATTGGTACAGTGCTGGCAGGGGATCCCATACTTGTACATCCATCGACATGACAGTATGGCTTTATCTTGCTGTGGCAATACCTCATAGCTGTACAGATTCGCACAGGTTACCCAGAGGCACTGGCCATGAGTCAGGGCATTACCCCTATTGTGGTGTACGGGCAGGTATATAGCCACCCATTTATGTGTTTGCAGCCAGGAATAGTGTGTGCACACAGCTTTGTGTCGGACCTTGTGCATTCCATGCTGCCCATGCTCCCATCCCCCCATTATTCTATCCTCTTCCATACATTATGCATACATTCTCTGATACTTTCCCTAAGGTTATCACACCATCACAGCTGTGTGCTGGTGTTGGTCCACAGTTCATGCAGTGGGACATGGTGGACATGTTACTGTGCTTCGTCCACATGGCCTTGCATATGGCTTATGTGAAGTGTGTTATGTTGTTATTTGGGTGTCCATGACATAACATACATTGGCAGTACGTGTGAGACACAGGCCTTTGGCAGAGGTCTGTGGGCCATTAGGTATTTATGCGGGTCAGATGTGCAGGCTGTTACATTCTGTCAGTCCTACAGTCTCAGACCGCCATACAGTATATTCCCCTGGGTTGACAGGGTAGGTGTGCTAGGTGTTCATGCCAATACCATCTATCAGTCTTGATCAGGTGGTGTGGATGCTGGCAGGGTGGTACCTACGGCTAGGGACACACCTGCATGGCACACCTGCACTGCATGCTGCATTCTTTCGCTATTGCCATATACAGGTGGGGGTCATATTGTACCTATTCCCCACAGCAGGGATACGGCCAGAGAGGTATCTGTGGGTGGTGTTTGTGTGAGCTGGGTGCATGTGTGCTATGGACACTACTTGCATCTGACACACAGATATGCATGGGGAATTCCAGTTATGCTGGCATGTGCAGGTACATCAGCTGGTTCCCAATACACCAGTTCTACCTCCTTTGTGATCTGCATGTGTTTGGGCAGACAACACTGGTATCCCCTACTACAGGACCAGATAATGTGATGCATACCTGTATGTACAATTCCAAGGGTGTCTCCATTTCACAGTAACACAATATATACTGTATGTCTGGGGTACTTTCCCCTGGGTACTACTTGTATATCTAGCCCAACAGCCATGCCATGTTAGTCTTTCAGATGGTGACACATATTACCACCATACATTTACTATGGCTTACTGCTAGCATGTGTTATACTGGTGGGAATTGTCTTTGGCACTGCAGTTGTGAGGACTTGTCCCTGTCATCAGCAGTAGTGGGCAATGGCCACCAGGTCTTACTTCAACATGCATACATACTGACCACTCTCACACAATATGAAACACCCACCAACCTAACACACACATACCTGCATATTGTGCAAATGCTGCAACCTATCCTGCCACCTTGGCCACTTCTAAGCATCTGTGCTCCACTGGTATTATACTTACACATACATGTTACTACATTTCTACATAGGTTTGTGAGGGGCACACCTGACTGTTACGATGTGTGCACATTGGATTGGGGGGGCACACCAGACAATTACTACATTTCTAAATGGGTTTGGGGGGCACACCTGACTGTTACTACATTTCTAAGTAGGGTTGGGGGGAGCACACCTGACTGTTTCTACATTCCTACACAGGATTGGAGAGGGGGGCACACCTGACTGTTACTACATTTCTACGCAGGATTGATGGAGGAAGCACAACTGTCTGTTTCTATATTTCTACACAGTGGTTGGGAGGAGGCACACCTGACTGTTACTCCATTTCTATGCTGGATTGGGGGAAGGGACACACCTGCCTGTTTCTACATGTCTACATAGGAGTGGGGGGATACACCTGACTGTTACTACATTTCTACATAGGATTGTGGGGGGACATACCTGACTGTTTCTACATTTCTACATGGGATTGGTGGGCACACCTAACTGTTACTACATTTCTACACAGGAAGGGGGGGGACACCTGAATGTTTCTACATTTCTACACAGGATTGGGGGGGCACACCTGACTGTTTCTACATTTCTACACAGGATTGGGAGGCACACCTGACTGTTACTACATTTCTACACAGGAAGGGGGGGCACACCTGACTGTTTCTACATTTCTACAAAGGATGGGGGGGCACACCTGACACTTGTACACATTTGCTGTGACTGTACTGGTATGTCAGGTACTCCATTTCATTCTGTATTCTGACTTATTATGCTGACTAGAGGCATATCAGTGTACTACATGTCTTAGCTATGATTGACCTACATATTAGTTTCTGACTTCCTACCCTTCAGAAATAACATCCCACTGCCTGACCTGCTGTATTCTTTCTGTGTAGGCCTGAGGGGAGGTTATCCATAGGCATCATTCAGAGGCCATAGCACAGCCTTTGTTTGTGTTTGTCTACACCTGTCCTGCTGGGTGAGACTGTTGTTGGGTATATGAACCTCCCTGACTGGTACGTGTGAGTCATTTGGACACACATGTGGCCCAGCACATTTCCTGCAGTGGGGTTTGTTGCCCTGTGTAGTACTGACTACTATGGTGACACCGGTATTTGTTACAGATCTCATGGTGCAACTATAGGTGTCTACTATCTGCTGTCATACCATTCAGCCACCCGATTCCCTTGCATGCTCACATCCATACCATAGATACAGGTAATGACACATTCTACTCCATTCTGAAATTGGTAGGTTAAGTGACTTACCTTGTGGGTGTGCCAGTATTGAGGATGGTGCTGGAGGGCTGCCTATGTTGGATGCAAATAGTACACTCCCTATACATGGTTGAACACAGGTAGTGTTATGTTTGGCATCCCTTTTACTGTATGTGCGAGTCAAAGAGAGGTGTCATTCTCTGGGTCCCTACGGTGTCAGTGTATGTGCTATGCATTGCCTCTTTGCCAAGGCCAGGGCATACTGGGCACTCCTCCGTCTACTGGGGCAGACTCATGTTGTTCCTCCTCTGAGTCACTCTGTGCCTGTGCAGGGCTTGGCATTAGTGGGGGGCTGTGTGGCCCTGCCCCACGCTGTTCCTGCTGCAGCTGTTTCCACAGGATGATATTGTGTAGCATGGCACATATGAAGACAATTGAGTACATGTAGCTGGTGAGTACTGCAAGGCTCCACCAGATGTCTCCAGGCACTGGAACCATGACTTGAGCATCCCAAACACACTCTCTATTATAAGTCTGGTCTGTGCGTGTGCCTCTTATTACGGCGTTCTTGTTTGGTTGTGTGTACATTTCTGATGGGTGTCATCAGCCATGGCTCCAGTGCGTGACATGCATCCCCCACTAGGTGACTGTAAGGGATGTCCCCATTGGCAAATCTCTGGTACAGCTGTGTCAGATGCCAGATGTGGGAATTGTGATAGCTTCCAGGGCAGCCAGCACACACATTCATTATAATGCCCTGGGCAGTGCACACGACCTGGCAGTTGATGGAAGGGAAGCCCTTGTGGTTGAGGTAGAACCTACCCCAATCACCAGGTGGTGCTTTGATGCATATGTGCATGCAGTCTATAGTACCCACTACCACAAGGTATTCTGCTATTTGGTGGAAGAGACGTATATTGCTGGCCAACACCTCACCGGTGTTGAGGAAATATACGTGCTCACCGGCATGTGCTGACATGGCATCAAGGAACTGGTGGAATACTCTGGATGCCAATGCCTGTGAGATCCCCATGATATCCTCAGTTGGTCTTTGGAAGGTACCTGTGGCTAGTATTCCTAGGTCTGCACATACCTTGGTATCCACTGTGATGGGTTCCCCTCTATTAGTTCTGTGTCAGGCATGGCCGGCACAGCTCAACAATTTGCTGTAGAATGTCCCTGTCCACCCTATAGCTCTCCACTATCTCCAGCTCATGTAGCCCCTGCTAGGTTACCCTGGGTCTGTACACTCTTCTTCGTCTCCTCACTGTGGGTTGGTCGACAGCATTCCCATCCTCACCACCATCAGCCTCTTCCACATGTTGTATGATAGCTGCTGCAGCCCCTATCATTTTGTTGTTTTGTTTGTTAAAAGTTCCCCGCTTGTATACACCGGTGGTGTAGAGTACAGGAAAAACCAGAGGGAAAGGTGTTTGCATAGTTTATAGTAGTGTTCTGGGCTGGGCTGGTCTGATGCCTGTGTAATTGGATGATTTTGATACATTTCACCTACCAGCTATGTTAGTTCTCCTAGATTACCTTCCTACTGCTGTTTTCCCTTCCCATTGTCTTGATGTTTAAGCCCAGGGGTGTGCAGCGCAGCCACAGTGCTCAAATGTGCACAGAGCTGCTATTTCCTGGTTTATCTATTTATTTATTTGCAGTTGGTTTACCAGGATAGTCCATTGGGCCAATAAGAACCCGTTTTCAATGGAGTCCAAAGCTCCAAAACAAAGGTTACAAAGAGATTACAGCAGTTTACAATTTCAATCATTTGTAAGTTAAAGACAAAGCTTTAAAACATTGGTAAACAAAAAAGATTACAGCAGTTTACAATTGTGGTAATTTGCGGGTTCAAGACAGAACAAAGATTAAGCATTTACAAAGGAATTTTTTTTTTTCATTTTGTAGAAACACTAAGATTTAAGCAGGTATAATAAAAATGTTAAGGTTACATTTTGTAGAAAAACAAAGCATTGCTGCAGTAAATATATAGTTTCTTGAGTGAAATAGTAGAATAAAAGAATTATAAGATGTCATTACAGTTGGCTAATTATTCGTAATTGCATTAATTAATTTACTTTTTTTTTCCTTTAAAACCCAGTGCACAGTGCCCACACCTGCTTAGGGAATGTAAAGAGTGCTAGGCAGCCTCAGACACACACCCTTGCTTAGCTGTGCTAAGCTAGGAGCAAACCCAAGCCACAGGGCTCCAATCCACGTACAGTATGCCTGACACACACCCTATGGTGTCAGCTAACTCCTAGGCTTGCACCAAGCTATTCCTGCTCTTACACTGTTAACAGCTGCTAGCATGCAGGGGAAATCTGGGATTAACTATCATTCCCCTCATTTGCATAGGATTGCCTGCTAATGCATATTTACATGTCCCACACTGAGCCTCCCCCTTAGCAACCACTATTCACTGGCCATGTTGTCTTCTGCCTGCCATTGAGTATAATGGCAGAATAGTGATTTTGGTTAGAATGCTTATTTTCATTTTTTTTTCTTATTTTCCCCCTGATCGTGTTTGCGCGCTGCTGCCCTATGCTTAAACAGTCGAGATTGGATAAAAAAAATAAAAGTTGATTTTTTTTGCAAGTGTTTTCCATGCCAATGGCCTTATAGTTGGCCATTGGCATGCTTTATACATGATATCCACCCTTTATTTGGAGCTGTCATGGCTCCGTTTTGTAATTTGCAGAAATGTACTCCGTTACTGGTGGAGTACATTTCTACAGATTACACTAGTCCTGCACGGCTGGTTTCCAGCTTTCTGGATCACAAATTCACCTAATTTCTCCTGCAAATGGGATAATATGCATACAGGGGCTGAGTCCGTGCAGGACTAGTGCAGGAGCGCTCATGCACACCCCTACAGGTTATTCCTGGATCGCTCGGCAGACATATTGCCTGCTGGAGTTCCTGCACTAGTCCTGCATGCCATGCAGGGCTTGTAGAATCTGGGGGTAAGTCAGATCAGTTGGGGAAAGGTGCAGCAGTCATGCTCAAAGCAAATAGGAATGTTGGGCTTTGGCCAGTACGGTGGGCCATGGAATTAAGACAGACACAGATGGGGGGCCCATATGATTTGGTTTTCCATTTGACTGATGGGAAGGGGGTGACATGTGGTCAGTTTGTACATTTCATTAGGAGGGTTTTTTGTTGTATGGGTTATCCAGCGGAGAGGTTTGCATCTCATTCCTTTCGCGTTGGTAGGGCTTCAAATTTGGCTAGGGGTGGCAGTTCCATTGAGGTTAAAGTTTTGCTTTGTATATGTTATTAGTTTTCTTGACTTAAAAAGAAGTAAGTCATGGGCATTCAGAATTATCATATAGCTGAAACACCTGATGTTCATAAGGGTCATTTGCATATATCCCATCTGCCTCTGATACAAGAGGTTTGAGAGGTCACTCAGTGAAAGTTCTAGCTTTGCTGGAGTTTTCATTTAGTTTTTACTGATTGTTTTTTTTGTGTGACCTTCTCATTCTTTGTTTTTGTTTGTTAGTTGGGATATTTTGCAGTCACCCTAATGGTAATGGACATCAGCTGGGTATAACAACCCTGTGTTTCCTATTTTTAATTAAACACTCTGCTTGGGCTGTGCTACTAAGGTTATAACAGGGCTGAAATATACATATCTACCGCTAGTGGGGTTCGGCTTTATTGGTCTGAAATTGTCCATCCAAACATCTTAAAAAAATAAGTCATAGGCATTCAGAATCGTCATATAGCTAAAACACCTGATGTTCATAAGGGACATTTGCATATATCCCATCTGTCTCTGATAAGAAGTTTGAGAGGTCACTCTGTGGAAATTCTAGCTTGGCTGGATTTTTCATTTAGTTTTTACTGATTGTTTTTTCTGTGTGACCTTCTCATTCTTTGATTTAGTTTCTTTTCTTTTTTGAAACAGATTGTCATCCTGAGTCATTCTTATATCTACTGGGTAAAGAAATGGGCAGCGGTTAGGGTGGATGGTAAAAACTTGGGTTTGTCTTAGGCTGGACAGTGAATTGGCATGGGGTTAGAGGACTTAGATGGGATCGAATGATGCATGAGTTTGAACAGGTAAGGTTGAGAGTAGGATATCCCTGAATATTACTGGTGCACTTGGGAGGTAATGATCTGGAAATCCTTTCAAAGAAACTGTTGGTAGATATCATTTTACAGGATTTGTTGAAGTTGCAGACATTGTACCTTGGCATGTGTATGGCTTGGTCAGAGTTAGTTCCACATTTGAATTGGAGGAATGCAATTAGTTATCGGGCTATTGAGCGGGTTAGGAGGTTTCTTAACCAGAGGTTGGCTAGGCAACTAGGGGTCTTAGGTATGTATACCATTGAGTATAGGGACTTCTCTGATGGTGATGTAACTTGGTTTCAATCAGATGGGGTGCATTTGAGTGATGTGGGTTTGGATTTGTTTAACATTCACTTGAAGCTGTGTCTAGAGAGCATTGTGAAGGCTATGGGATAAGAGGGGAAACAGCCTGGGTTCAGGCTGGTGGGTGGAGAAGAGGGAAGGGATTGTCCTCTTCTGTTTTCTCTCTAGGTGAAGGTGGTCATGGCTTTGCGTTGGGGATCAAGTGAGTTGCTGGGTGTTGCTTGACAATAAGTGAACTTAACTGGATGATAGTTAATTTGAAAGGGTGAGTAGGTACGCTTTCTGTGAAAGGGTGAGTAGGTACGCTTTCTGTTTAAGGTTTGGCAGGGTGAGTAGGTATGCTGCCCTGATGGATGATAGAACAAGGTGAGTGGGTATTCTGCCCTGATGAATGACTCGACCAGGGTGAGTAGGTATGCTACCCTGAGATTGTTCAAGAATTGTGAAGTTTACTGTTATTTGTCTTCATGTGAATAAAGTTAATGATTAGGCAATATTAATAAAGGTCGTCAACTGTCTTTTGGTGTTGGTGTGAGTTATTTAAAAAGGGGCTGGGACAACTGAACAGTTATGCAGACAAAAGTCCAATTCACTTGCAGCCAGAACTTGTCTGCTTCCCTTGCTAGTTAAATTTCCTGTCCTTCACTGGAAATTAGTCTCCTTGCCTCTGTCTATGACTAAGGGCCCTGGAATCAGTAAGATGAATCATTACAGTTTTCAGTTTCTGTACCAGAGTGTAAACTGCATAGAAGCTGTCTGTCATATAACCAAGATGGGCTCTTTCTCAGAGTACAACTGTAGTTGTGGAATTCTGCATAGTCAGGGGAGCAGCTCAGAACAGGCTGCTTGAACTGCACAAGAGCTACTGTAGAATGAAAATGCTGAAAAATGACTCACAGACTGCACTAGTTTCTCTGTGGTATGTATATCTCTCACAAAAAGGTGGTTTGTGAGCATTGTCTCCCCCAACATTCTTTAAATGTACAACCGTTTTAGCCTCCTATCATTTTAATACCCCAGAGAAAAATAATGTCCAGTTCATATGTACAGATTTGTAGTCCATTCACTTTGAATGGAGTCATTTGGCCTACATTCCTTTGTGAGCTGAGAAGTAAGAAGGCAGAGTAGTTTGAAAGTCAAGAGACCCTAGTGCTTCAGGTATATATATATATATATATATATATATATATATATATATATATATATATATATATATTAAATTGCATTACTTCAGATACTCTAAACATTTTTCCTTTGAACTTGTTATGTACTGCTACATTACATATCAGAAGATTAGTAAGGTTAATATATAGTAACATATGAAGTAAAACATTGATAAATGTGATCAACATACAGCAAGAATGGCATCATGCAAGCGATACACAATGGTATAATTATTATACTATAATATTGTAATGTTTTAATAATACCAATGGCTATCAATATTAGTAATATTTTACATCAAAACAGTGTAAGAAACTTCTCTGTGTGGAAGATTTTCAGCCCATGTATCTCTAGTTAATCACTGTATATTAATCAGATCAGACAATAGTAGAAGAAGTAGCGAACTTAAACTCGCCTTAAGTAAAAAAAATAAATAATAATAAAAAATATATAATTGTATAGAATTACTAAGTATTCAAAAGTAATCCAAGAAAGGCAGGCAGTCTGTTTCCAGTCGAAAATCCTTTATTAAGTACACAGACAGGCGATCCAAGTATAACAAAAATAGAGTAATAGTTTCCACACAAGCTTTCTAAAGATATATATATATATATATATATATATATATATATATATATATATATATATACTTTTTATCTGGCAAGGGAGTGGTTTATTGTGCTGTAAAACAAAGTGTTATTGGTACACATATTAAGCTCACATCCCTTCCCCTATCAGTGTGACATTTGAGCTGGTCCTGCCCTACTTAGTAGCTGTCATAATAATATAACCCTTATGTACTTTAAATAAAATTTAGAATGATGCTGTACCTCTTATTTAACCAGACTATTAAATAGATTGTTAAGTTTGTGATTTTATGCAAGACAATATACTACATGGCTGGAAATATATCAACCTTAGTCCATTTGGCAATCAAAAAATAAAAAATAAAAAAAACAAAAAAAACAAAAAATATATATATATATATATATATATATATATATATATATATATATATATATATATATATATATATATATATATAAATATATACATATACACTTTGCATGTAAAAAATCTATTGTAAAAATCATATTCTATTTTCATAACCTATTGTTAACAAAGATCACTTTCGTCCTTCTAGACTTCTTCAGGTCTGTGTACAAGAACCCTAAAAACTATCTATAAAATATTATTGTATATAATATGTCAGAAATCTGTTCTGGATGTAGGAATAATGCACTAGCCAAACACCTTTCTCTTCATAAAAGACACACAGGTTTTAAGTTCCAGATCCTGGGATGCATAGACATGGGTGATCTTGAAGGATGCATCTCAAATATTCTGGAGAAACATGAACTCATGAGCAATTAAAGCTGAACTATTTTAGGAAGCCTGGACTAAACTACTACTGTTCAATTAAAAGTGCACTGGAACTTAGAAAAGTGCCACATTGTTTACACGACTAATTTTATTTTATTTTATTTTATTCTTCCAATTGGTTTTAAATAACATTTTAAATCAGTTATAATTTAAGTGTATATTTTGTTTCCATTGTTATACATTTTTCTTATTATTTTTTTTCTTTTTCTGGTTCTCTTTTTTTCTCCTTTATTCAAAATGATCTGTGATAACAATACTAACTAATTATAGAATAATGATAACAACTGAGAACAAAGCAGGAAAAAATATACCACGAAGACCAGGAACTATACCTCTGAATAATGTAACAAAAGTCCATTTATTAATTGCCCAGAAGGTCGTTGTGCAAAACGCAAAAGAAATTGCACTTAGAACAAACACAGATAGCAGCAAAATGGTCTTTCTCTTAACAAACACAGATAGCAGCAAAATATCTTTCTCTCTTAGCGCCTCGGCCAAAACAGCCTTTACAGAGTAAACTATTGTTAAAGCAAGACATACCTTATATAGCACTATACAAATTCTAAACCAATGAATTAATCAATTATACACTCAATTAATAAAATAAATTTAAAAAGACATATAGTCAAATAAAACGCTTCCAGTGACATTCTTTGTTTAACCCTAATGGGTGTAAAGTATTATATTTTAGTATAAAAATTGATTCTTTTTTTCTAAGTAGATATTTTATTCTAGCTTCACTCAAATACTTTGCATCTATTTGTTCTAAAACTGTAACCTGTAAGCTACTAAAATTTCCTTCATGTCTCTTATTGAAGTGCTCTGCTACTGGCCTTATAATCTTATTATTCCTAATATATCTTATATGTTCTTTAATTCTCTCACTCAGGCTTCTTTTACTTTCCCATATATAAAAATGTTTGCAGGGGCATTTAATAGCATACACAATACCTATACTTTTACAGTTGAAACACTCTTTTGTATCAATTTTTTTCCATTTATATTATCAAATGTTTTTACCACATGTTGACATATTGTACATTTTCCACAGGGTACTGCGCCTTTCCCCTGATACTAACCCTCTTATTTCAAATGTTGGTCTTCTGAAATTACTATGAACCAAAAAGTCCTTTAAACTACACCCTCTTTGATAAGAGAACTTAAGCTTTATTTCCACAAGTGATGACACTTCCCTTCTTATTATACTCCAAACATCTGTCACTAACTTTTGCAACCTAGTAGAGAATAATGTATACTTAGAAACAAAAAAATATCATTTGCTGTAAATTACATTCTCTATCTTTTATACTATATTTATTAACTTGATTTCTATTTCTTACAAAAGCTACCCCCCTTGGCCTGCCTTGCAGTTGCTTGTATATAGTACCATCAAATTCAAAGACATTATTAACTAAACAAAAGTAGACTAATTCTTTAATATAGTGTGTTCTAGGGCTATCTCCCATAAAATAATCCATTGCTTCCATGTCAAAATTATGTTGTATATTTCTGTATAAGCTGGTTACATCTAACACCAAGAAATACACATCCGATTCCCATTGTAATCCTGATATTTAGAAAATAAAATGTATCTCTTATATAAGATGGTAGTTTAACCACCTCTTTAAGTAAACATTCATGCAAAAAGCAACCTAGACTATGAGTGAAATAACCACTGGCCGACACTATAGGATGGCCAGGGTTAAGAGATATATTTTTATGTATTTTAGGGATACAGTAAAATTTAGCCATTATGCTATCTTTACTAGAAAATGTATCAAAATATCCAATTTATTAAAGTAATTTAACCGTACTCCTTTGCTTAACAATTGTTCATGTTCTCTAATAGCTTGAAAGTACACATCCTCAGTCACTTTACAATAAACTTCTTCATTTCTTAAATGTTCCATACACATCTCCCAATAATTAACAGATTTCATGATCACTAACTTTCCACCTTTATCAGAAGGTTTAAACACTATGTGGTTATTTTCACTCAATTATTTCAATTTTAACCACTCTATCTTAGCTAAATTACATGTTATTGCTCCATTATTAAATTCCTTTAACTCTTTTTCCATTACTAAGTTGAGTGGTTTGAAATTGCTGTATACATTCATTTTTAAATGGAGGCATAAATGTACTTTTAGCTATAATTTTACTAGTATCTAATGTACTATAGGCGTTATTATCAACTTCAGATTCACAAGAGTAAAAACTATTATCTGTCGAAGAATCTGTCGCATTATCAGAAACATTGTATTGTACTTTATCAATGTCAAAAAATGCTCTTTAATAAACATTTTATGTACCAACTTAAGTACATCCCCTTTCAGTTCATGAAGCCTTGGCAAAACTGAGAGTATAAATTTTAAACCCTTCCGCAATATAGACATTTCAGTTTCATCAAAGACACAACCTGACAAGTTGACTACATAAAAGTCACTTTCAGTAAGTTGTACCTGATTAATTTGTCCATCTACTTCTCTTGTTGTACGGACCATAGCTTTGGTCTCTGTTCGAGTCTTGTCCATACCAGGACCATTTTTTGGTTCCATTTCTCAGGCCTGTATACTCTCGAAACATTTTTCAAAAGGATTCCCCATCATTTGGACCTGGTAATCTGGGGAATTGTTCTACTTCTTCCCCTTCATCCATGGAAGACACCCCATTTTCACCCGATGGAAGATAGTAGGATTGCTGGCCCTGGCCTTCCTCATTTCTTCTAAATCTCACGCGATTATGTTGAGACTTCTGATTCGCAGAAACCTGGAATGCCTTCTTCTTGTCTTAGTCATGCAAATCCCTATGAAGTTTAGTTTTCTTTCGACTCAGCAACTCTTGTTCATATGACTGCAATTGTTCATTCATACTACCCAAAAAGGACTCAAGGGGAGAGCTAGATTTTCCTTAGCTACATTGACACACAATTTTTTAGTCTCTTCCTTTAGTTTATGTCTTTTGATAGTGTCCCTTTCAATGAATATTTAATTTATTTATTTTTTTATTTTTATTTTACATTTGTTGACCGGGATAGTCTGACTGGATACATGTCCATTTTCAGCGGATGCCCGGGGAGAAAAGCTCCATAATAATATTATTATTATTATTATTATTATTATTATTATTATTATTATTATAATAATAATAATAATAATAATAATAATAATACAATAATATTCCAAGAGAGCAAAGGATAAAGATATAATATATCAGATAGTTCACCACAGTAGGAACACATAGGCATATGCTAAAGGTTAATAGAGTGAGAAAAATATGAGATAGATCATTTCACAAATTTAAAGCACATTAGGGAAACTACAGTATACAGAAAGGATAAACTCAGCAGGCATAACTGTATATTAAGATATGACATATCAGATGAGTGGAGTATCTGCTTGCTGATAGTCTAATAGCTAAAGAAAAGACTAAAATGTTGGATTGAGTTATTCAAGGTTTAGGCAAGGGCAAAGACAGTTAGCTCTTAAGTATTTCTGAGGCCTTTTTTAAATAGGAGAAGCTCTTGGGTAAGGTTTGCAGGAAGAAAGTTCCAGATTTTACCCACTGAGTTAGCAAACAGGGAATCACCTGCTGTATTATTGGATTTTAGGATAAGGACTGATAGCTTGTTGGACAAACACAATGGCCTGATGGCATTATGTGGGCTAATAATGCTCTTAAGGGTTGGGGTATTGTTTGGATGGTTGAGTATTTTGTGTGCTACTGTAAGGTGGTTAAGCTTTAGAAGGAAAGGAAATTCCAGCCAATCAAGTTGAATTAGGTTTTTGCAGTGGTGTGTCCTGTATGCCATACCTGTGGCAAATATATTTTTATAGATAGTTTTTAGGGTTCTTATACACAGACCTGAAAAAGTCTAGAAGGACGAAAGCAATCTTTGTTAACAGGTTATGAAAATAGAATATGATTTTTACAACTGATTTTTTACATGCCTGATAAAAAGTATATATATATATATATATATATATATATATATATATATATATATATTTATATATATATTTAGAAAGCTTTTGAGGAAACTGTTACTGTATTTTTGTTTGACTTGGATCTCTTGTCTGTGTACTTAATAAAGGATTTTCAACTAGAAACAGACTGCCTGCCTTGCTTGGATTATTTTTGAATACTTAATAATTCTGTACAATTATATATTTTTTTATTTATTTTTTTACTTAAGATGAGGTTAAGTTCACTACTTCTACTACTATCTGATCTGATTACTATACAGTGATTAACTAGAGATATATGGACTGAAAATCTTCCACACAGAGAAGTTTCTTACACTGTTTTGTTTTTGGACCCACTTTGTTTAGTGGGTTGTTTTAAGACTTCAGGGATACCACGGATATTACTTGTTTTTTTAATATTTTACATCAAAGATATTATTCCTTCACTCCTTACTGGCTAGCCTGGATGTTAACCATTGCATGGAGGAGCCCTGATTCCTTGGAAGTCAACCTCAATAGTAACTCAGGGAGTATTGAGTGCAGAGGCTGGGTGCAGTCATTCTTGTGGCAGTCAATTACACAAGCTTTATCGATTAGTGCAATAATGTCAGGATATTGTCAATACAACCTATATCAACCCTGAGATATACTGCAAGGCCATAGATCACCCAGGCATTATGTTTATCATTGCACTTTCCAACTTGAGATAGGATAGCTGGCTGTTGTCCACTTCACTTACAACCCCAGCAGGCCTTATCAGCAGCTCAGGTTCATCCCAAACCTGAGACTGATGCCTTGGGTCTTTGCCATTAGGTTTGCCAATTTGCCATTTAGTTGGCTTAGTATTATGGATAAATTTAAGAATCTGGAAGAAATTCACAAATTATTGTAGGAGGAATGGCTAAGAGAGGTATATAATGAATTGTCAAGTAAAATTAGGCTGCATGTGGTTAAAGCTTCAACCTTCAGTTCAATGGTCAAAAGTTCATTCTTGTTCTCTGACTACTGTATGTAGAGTTTACTTCTGGCCATGTCTGTACATTTACAGTGTAGGATAGGGTGAATTTGGGCATGTTAATAGTAAGAAACTTGGGTTATTGAGATCTGGGGAAGTAGAGTATAAGTAGAGTTTGAGAGCTAAAGTATGGAAGAAGGGCGTGTTATCCAACATCAGATCCTGGAACTATTAGGTAGAGATCGTGCAGAGGTCTTGCCACTGAGCCAACATTGATTTTACATTTTAAAAAAATCATCATTTAGCTAAAGTATGCATACAGAATTGTTAGATATCTTACCCCAGATTCTCATAATAATATAGCCAAGCTGTATTTCTTTCAAAGTTGGAGAATGTTGTTTCTCTTACAGACTTATGCAGCACACCAAACAAAAGTCAGTGGAATGCACCTTGTTAGTTGCTAAAGCAGTTCAGCTATGTCCCAGGAGTGAAAAAAGAACACATTTCTAACTGCCACTTAACCTGAGCATGTCTCCTCCTTTATTTCGTAGTGACTTGCTTATGAGAAATAGGTTCCTAAGTCAACATATCCCCTGCTGATGTAATAATGTACTACTACAGGTCAAACAAAGTACTACTATGACTACCTTTAAGGCTAGTCTTTGACCGGATGTCATGTACAGCTCAGGTCAATTTTGGAGATAAGTACTATTACGTGCTTGAAAAGGGAGGTACAACTTTTAAGTGTGTCATCCTAAAGATGTATATGGCTAGGCATCTTATGGTCCTCCTGACCACTTGCATAGTACTGTTCCTATGTTAACAAACTCTCCCTTGGCACTGCATCCTATACTTCAGATTGTCTGTGTAAGGCAAAGCTGAAGTTATGGACAGTAACAGGGTTAATGATGGGAGAGAACAGAACTGGACTGAAACTAGATCCATGGGTGACAGTACAATGTAAAGGAATGAAAGGAAAGAGACGGGGCAAGCTGGATATGAATATATTAGACAGTGAGTCTGAAGACCAGCTAGTCAGGTAATATAAATATTACACTATTCAACTTGAATGCTCACTAGTGCTAAAATATCCCTTATACATAAAATCAAAAACATCTTTAGTACCATAAAATAACACCTCTTTATTTCAACCATAGAAAATAAGGAAGTAATGTTTCAACAAAATAGCCATCAAGATTCTAACACCATCAACCCAGATCACCTTTTTATAACATCATCATAATTACTTCATTGACATTTAGAGGGACAGACACATTTAAATATGAGTAACAAATATATAGAAAAACATAATTAAAAACATAAAAATTACAAAAAAATATTTCATGTTCAACTCATTATTCATCCCATTAGGTTGTAAAGTATTAAACACATAAATGTACCATTCCCCTTTTTCAGCAATATATCTAATACAATTTTAAATAATTTTGTACATGCACAAACTATCAGAAAAACTCCTTTCAGTTTGGATCCTGCCCATGTTTTTCCTTTAAATGTAATGCAATTGAACTTGCATGTACTCCATGATGAGTATCACTGATAAACTCAAGCATTCTTGGTGTTGTTTGATGCATAGTTTGCCCTATATAAAACACATTGCAAGGACACCTTATACAGTAGACTACAACTTCTTCATAACAATTCCATGTCTGAAATGCCATAAACAATTACCCATTATTATTGTGAAGAATCAGAAAAAATTACATGTAGAACAAAGTAGTGTGCAAAAAATATCCCCACTGTCTGACTGAACAACACAATCACCTATACTTAAAGCATTTCTATAAGAAATGTGTAATATCAGTGACCAGACAGCATTCTCCATTTTAATAATATACCAACATTTCTTTAACATCTGTGATCTACCGTCAACAGAAGGTATATAACAGGTAAGAAAATACACCTCATCTCCATTCATCTTATCCTGTTTCCCAAGGATGTAAGATCTTTTCTTATTTTTTTTCCCAATTCATACCTTAAGTAAACAAAAACATAGCTGTTTCTCAGTGTAAGCTCTTACACTAAGCCTACCCTCAGTTTCATTTGTCACTAATAAAAAGCCCTTATTATCAGAACAAATGTTCTTTGCTGTAAAGAATTCTCCATATGGAAGGGCATTCAAGTGATGTGGAGGATGTTCACCTGTGGCATATGTCACAAAAGGAGATACTGACAGCCTAGCTATCTGGAATTTTGTAAATAATTATATGTCATTTGTGAATATTGACATGCTTTATATAGAAGTGCAACAAAGGGAGATACTGCCAGCACAGCTGTCTGGAATTTTGTAAATGGTTATGTATCATTTGCGAATGTCAACATGCTTCATGCAAGATGCTTGTGTTACAAATGTATTAGAACTGTATGTCATGTATATATCAAACACTAGGTTTGTACAGATGTGTGTTGAAAAGATATTTTATAAAGTACTGAGGGTAAAAATGGATCCACAGTGTGCCCTGCTGGAAGAGAACAGAAATGTACATACACTATTGTAATCATTTAAATGTGTATGTCTTAACAGTGAAAACTGAAACACAGGGGGTTAACTTCATTCCAGCAGAACTTCAGAAAAACAGCTGAAATTAAATTACTTTATGACAGAATGTCTATACAAGGGACTTCTCTGTGTTGTCTTGAAGGAGAAATAATTACTAGGCTTGAGATTTGCAAGTGTTCTATTGTTTTATGACTTCCAGCAGCTGCACAGATCTGAGCAAAAGCCCTTGTCTGGGTACTTTCACAGTTGGATGCTAAATACTGCTAGCTTTCAGCAGTAGGGGTTTCACCTGGGATAGAGTCAGATGACAAGAAATTATGTCATTATGCAAGCTATCCCCGCAGTAATATTTGAGATATTAATTTAAGAACCTTCTGAGAGAGAAAGACTGAGCATTCTGTATTCTGTCTTTGACCTGACAGCATCAGCGAAAGGATCCCTTCACTGCAATCTGCCTTGCTGCTCTAATTAAGTTATTAGGGTATAGTAATTCTCTTAGATACAGTCAGGAATATAGCAAAGCTTAATTTAGATGTTTTTCTTTGTTTATTTGAGACTGTCCTGCAATGTTGTTTTAACTATTTCCTGTGATTTTGAACTCTGATGTTAACTGTGATTGTATACTGAGTATTTTCTTGTTATTTTATTATTTATTATTAAATATATTTAAACCTATCACTATGGCTGATCTGTGTACAGATATTTAAGTTCTGAGGGCACTTGCATATTTATTTGGTGACACTGTGTAAGCCACTCCTAATAGCCTTGCTCTTGGTCAAACTACCATTTGTATTAATAGTAACATTACACAGTAGGATTGGACACCCTTTGTTAAGGGCCTTAAAGTAGCTGATAAGGAATTAGCTGGTGGCATTGACAACTACCTTATAGTCTGGGCAAAAGAGGGCATAGCTAGTAAACCTGTGCCAGCCTTTCTCAGGTGTGTGTGTGTGTGTGTGTGTGTGTGTGTGTGTGTGTGTGTGTGTGTGTGTGTGTGTGTCAAACCTCAACGAGTGTGCATCAGCTACTTGGGCAGGGACATGAAGCACTGGTTGGACAGAGAAGGTGCCTCTCAGCTGAGATCTCAACTCTATATCTGTGCCATTGGGTAGTCTTGTTGGGGATCTGGAGAAAGAGGCAGAAACCAGCCCCAAACTGCCTATGGCCTCTGTGTGCTCCTAAGGAAAACTGCACTTGATGCAGACAGCTAAATCTCTAGATATTGTGTGTGTACTTGTTATCCTCTAAGTGTACTTCCCCCACTGGTGCCAGTGGTGAGGATTAAGGCTCTTTGATTACTGGTCCAGTGGTAGGGTGTCACTGCATATTAAGAAGTATTAGTTGCAGTGGGCTTCCTATACAAAGAAGTAACAATTTGACCATCCTATATAGAAATACAAATATACAAGTAATGTATCTCTCTCTGAAATTTAAATGTAAACAATAAACTATAATGATTATGCTGAAAACATTCAAAAACAACTCAAAATCTTATAGCGTGTCTTTAACACTAAAACCAAGTCATCAATGTAACATTTATAGAATATCACATTATCTTGAAAATGCTCATCTCCATAAATGGTGGGCAGCTGTTTGACCGATACAAATGCTAGCATAAGTGTGATGAAATTTTGTACCTATAACAGTTCCACTTATCTACTTATCCACTTAACTTTATTATAATAAAAGCAAGTATGTGTTAAGCAAAATTCAACAATTAGGGTATAAATAAATGCAGATAAATTAAAGAACGACAAAAAAACAAGTGCAGAGAGCAGTAAATTATGAAAAAATCAAAATGCTATAACTAAGATATAATTCACTGTTTCTCTGTTATTAACTGCATCTTTCAAAGCAGACAACCAAAGTCATGCTCTATAGCTGAGTATAAACTGTTTACATTTACAACTAAACTAAAATCTTCATCCCACTTTACTTTCTTAATTTCTTGTAAAACAATAAAACCATCCCCAACATACAAATCCAAATGCACCACCAAAAACTGAAAAATCGCATCTATAACAGTCCCCAATCCTAGTTAAGGATCCCTAGCTTGGGAAACGGTCATTCCATGAAGAAGATTCTGTCACTTCTTACGTACCTTAGAAAAGGAATAAAAACAAGCAAATGTGTAGATTAACTACAATCAACTTCTCTCCCAATTTTTTTCATTTACTAAACTCTTCTCAATTAATCCCTGAACTGTACCACAAAGACCATTTTGTATTTCATTCAGTGGGTTGTCTTCTAATTACTTATATTCTTTTCATTATCTAACAGTTTGTCAGATACAGACCCGCAGGTAACCACATTTCCTTCATCAGGTTGAAATATAACAGGAGTATTCATTTGTGTCTTCTTCATAGCCTGCCATTAGTTTGTATTTAAATGGTTTACTTAAATAGTACTTCACAAAATATATAGTACATGATTTTAAATACTGCACCAGCTCTTTCTTAACAACATCATGAAATACTAATACAGCTTTGCTATTTAGTGAAAAAATAAATTCCCTCTGACTTTTAAAACTAGCTTAATCAATCTCTTTATCTAACAGAGGCATATATCCAATACTACTTATAATTCTTCATGTGAATAAAAGTAAAACTTCAGTTGTACTTTCCTAATTAAATGCCAAACATCTAATAATGTTATTGACTCTGGAGGTTTAGTAGTAGGTATACATTTTATACCCTTACCTAATAGCTGCTGATTGTAAGAAGAACATGAAATTTCCCCAATGTAAAAAGCTGTAATTTACTCTCAAAACATAAATCTTAATGCTTAATGTTAAAACCACTACTTTTTTATTTAAAATTAAATTGTTATTGTTGTTTCTTATTCCTCCCAGTCTCTACAGTAACTTCAGATGCAGTGTTCATACTTGTGATTTATTTATTTATTGACATTTGGGGACTGGAAAAGTCCACTGGACCAGTGATCCATTTTCAGTGGAGGCCCAGGGAGAAAAGCTCCAATTACAGTTACAAATAAAAGGTTATGGTTACAATGAAAACAATACAGAAAGCTACATAAGTTACAAACAGTTGCAAAGATTAGTGAGGCATTTTATCATCAACTATACAGAAAAAAAAACATCAATTACAGAAAGTTTATACAGAATATATATATATATATATATATATATATATATATATATATATATGGATCTAGGACTTTTGATCGAAAGATCAAAAGTCCGAATCCATTCCCACCGAACACACTTTAATGAAAGTGCTTTCATCAAAAAAGCACTTTCAATAAAGTGTGTTACACAAAAACGAAACATTAAATTAACATTTTTGTAGGGGGGCAAGCCCCTCTGCACCCCCATGTGGGGGGCTGGGTCCCCCACACCCCCATACTTTAATATTATCCCTCCGAGATCACACTACAGTGGGGAAAAGGGAATTTTCCCTTTTCTGCACTGTAGTACGACCTCCGCAAAAGGCATACTTACACAAAAGTGCTTCATCTGTGAAAAGCACTTTCACGTAAGTATGCCCGGCTGTAATGGATTTGGACTTTTTATCTTTCAATCAAAAGTCCTAGATCTATATATAACACACACACACACACACACACACACACACACACACACACACACACACACACACACACACACACACATACACACACACACACTTTTTTTGCAGTTAGGCAATCATAACAATAAGGTTCTTCTATTAAGCTGCTAACGTAGTCCAAGTAGCTTATAAAGGAGTAAGACAGGAATTAAAAAATGAAATAGGAAAATTGTGGATGACAAGTTAAAGTGATATTCTACTGTTCATCTTTCGTCTTACTAAACTGAGTTTGTCATTGCTTAAAGCCATCATAGTGGAAACGCTTTCCAAACTCCTTCTAACACTTGCATTATATAGCTGGGCATTGCCAAGGAAACCACATCCCTTCCTCAAACTCTCGCATCCATCCATCTATCCCCAGTCTCTTTTCCCATTTTTGTGATTGGGATTGGGGTGTCACTTCAACAGTGACAGTCATCTGGAGCCAAGATTCACACTGCAAGGTAGATAGCCCTGCCGAGGCTCTCAAACTCACATCTCTCTTTAATTTTTGATGTTCCTGCCCAATTGATTTCTCTTCAATATTTTTCAGTTCCAAAAAACAGTATGTCCAGTCCATGTTCAGTTTGCAATATACAAGATGTTGGAAGTGATGTTTTAATATGACACAGACTATTGATCTTACTATTTAAAAGTTCAGCTTATCTTTTATCGTATTGAATTAGAGTATGAATGAATTCCACAGAAACAGTAATGTTGCTTTTTCCCAGCATCTCTGCAGATCATGTTAATTGGTACCAAATGAAAAGAAAGCTTAACTGTAACTCATAAGTGAAAAGTAACCACAGTATGAAGTAAATATTGTAATAAAGTTATAGCACTAAAGGGTACTTTATTTATTTCCTCATACTATAATTTAAGTCCTTCAATAAATCTTCCACCTTCTGGTTGGCACTCCGTGCTGAATTTGCAGATGTATTAGTAACACTGGCAGCCCCCAAATTAAACACTGCTGCTAATTTCTGCTGTTTAAGCATATATTCCACATAATGAAAATAGTTAAAGTGAACACATGTAAATTCCACAAAATGACATCTTAACTATTACAATATTCCACTTGAATGCTCACTGGTGCTAAAATATAATTTAAATATAACTTCAGAAAAATGCCTTTAGCATCGTAAAATAACTTCTCTTTATTTCAGCTGGGGGTTTATTTTATTTTATTTATTTTAATTCTTTATTTCAATGTGGGGGAGGGTTTAGCATAGTGATTAAGGTCTTTAACTCACAGATACAAAGTGCAGGATTTCAGTCTCACCTCCAGTTCTTTGCTAAACTTGTAATAGTCTATAGATGACTAGCCTAGTATTTACTTATGAACCATAAAACATAAAGAACTAGCTCTTCAGCAAAGCAGCCTTCAAGGTTCTAACACCATCAACCAAAATCACCCTTTTATAGCATCATAATTACTTCATCAGGGATTAAAAGGGCAGAGACATTTACTATAAATATAAGTGATGGATATACAGAAAAAAAAAACAATTAAAAATTAAAACAAGTAATGTTTCGGTGGAAATGGTTCTCTCTCTCTCTCTCTTATGAACTTTGTGGTGTTCAGTGTTCATGTTTAAGATAGACAGGGTTTTTGGAGAATACATGGCTGGGTGAAAACACACTGATATATTTTAGGATATGTATTTAACCTCTCGTTATGACAAGATGAAGTGGTCTGTCCTGCTAAGTGAGCAGTTTGCCATCAAAAAGAAAAGTCAGTGCCTACTCTGAAGGCATTTGCAGCAATTTGAATGACTAGGTACCCATTTGAAGCAACCAGGAAAAAGTCTTCCTCATTCTCTTCTTAGTTTTAGCAGCATTTTTGGGAAGAGAAAATGAGGATAAGTATATGGTGGTATTTCAGCCTCCTTGATAAAGAATACATATAGTGTTAAAGTTTCTGACCACAACATCTGGCAAAAGAACTTGATATATGATGATGATAATAATGATAAATGATGATGATGATGATGACAATAATAGGGATGGTAATGGGGAGGGGGATGATGTTGATGCAAACAGCTATATCTTTAATTTGTTGTGCTCAGAAGAACTGCCCTGTTCCATTTCTCTTCATGAGAGGTAATGAAATCTCTCTTCCAACTGTTAGGGAATTTGGATGACTGGATATTTAGATTGCTAGAGCTGACTGCCAAATCCTGGAAAATCTTGGTTAGTCTGCGTAGAAGGTAATGGGTGTCACCTAATTGTTAATGTTTCATGTCATGTTGATGTTATTTGCCACAATTTGTAGTGCCCATTATTTCAATTAGGACTGAACATCCAGCATTACATAATTAATGGAAATTATTAACTTCATTAATTAATAACTATTCACTAATTGTGACTGCTGTGTATGAATATACTACTATTAATTAAGACTCACTGCATTTTGTATCTAAATATAAATGTAAACTTTGTAGTTTTTTTGTTACATGTTATTGATATGTGTGGAGCTTTTCTCCCCGGGCCTCCACTGAAAATGGGCCTGTTCCAGTGGACTATCCCGGTTAACAAATGTAAAATAAATAAATAAATATATTCTTCAGTTTGAGGTACTTTTTCATTTGCTCCTGGAACACTGGACCTGGTTTCAAAACTGTTGCATGTATGTTCCCAAAACATAGTCCAGCAAGACAACTGCAACTCTGCTTTGGTTCTGGTGTGAAAAAAGGGCACAGTGCTTGGT
Source organism: Protopterus annectens (assembly GCF_019279795.1). Lineage (NCBI taxonomy): Eukaryota > Metazoa > Chordata > Ceratodontiformes > Protopteridae > Protopterus > Protopterus annectens. The sequence goes on along the minus strand of NC_056726.1, from coordinate 98,753,509 downwards.
TACTAATTGAATCGTAGTGGAAGACATGTTCCGTGGACTACTTTTGCCTGTCATCAAGATTATTTAAGTACAAACAGATCTTCTTAATGTGTAATCTGTCATTTGCAACTATGAGAATGGAACCAGACCAGTAACCCGTGCGTAACCAATGCTCCAGTGGATATTCTTGCTGAAAGTGAGTACTGTTGGAGATGACAGAAGGCAGGTACTCATTAAATATATTCTACTTTGTTGCAAAGAAATAGGTTCATAGGTAAGTTCTAGACTAGATGACTTTGTGGGCCATTTTAAGCCTAAAGAACTGATATAGTTATTTGGCCATTATAGTATTGAGCTTATGGAGACATTTGTTAAAGCCAATCAAAGACAGATGGACAAACTTGAATCTGAAATAATTATTTTGAACAAGTCTATTAGGTCAGATTTGTTATTTGATTCCTGTTCTGTTATGTATGATATAAAGGGATTTAAAAAATGTAGATTCTGTCAGAAAAGATTTTAAACTAAAAAAAAAGGCAAGAAATTACAATGGGATAGGATTGCCTGTGAGAAAGGGTTGGCATATCCCCTCCACTATCTCAGCAATTTATGTGTATAGACCCAGTGGTTCAAGAGTCATTACACCATCTCACTATAACTGATGATATTATTGATGAATTTAATGAGGATGAAAATACTTTTACCCCTTTAGATACATAATCTTTGAAGAGGTCAAATGCAATTTAAACAAGAACTTACCCTAGGGAGGGCTTTTTTGACTCAAGTAATTTCCTGTTATTCTATGTATGTGTTGTTTGGAGATTATCTCCCCGGGCCTTCACTGAAAATGGACCTGTGTCCAGTCAGACTTTCCCGGTTAACAAATGTAAAATAAAATAAAATAAAAATAAATAAATAAAAAAGTAATGAGGGAAACCAAGAGAATGAGAAGGAGGGGATGGATGGGAGGAAGGAGGACAGGGAGAATGAGTTGGAATCAAAATTAGATGGTTTAGAGATTGTGCACAATAAGTACAGGGATTAAGAAATATTTAATTATAGTGATTTCCATGTTACTGAAGCACATGCTAATCTTTTTGAATGTGGTAATACATTCATTTCCACAAGGAGAGCCTCTATTATTGATACCTTTATTGATTTTACATTATTTACACGCAAATTGAACTTAGCTCTTTGGTTTAGAAATGGTAACAATACGATACCTGTGGTTTTATATAAGCCTAGTAATAAAATTCCACCAGGTCACCATGTCTTCTCATTATTTGAAAAGATTTTTGAGAATGATATTTGTGATATTTTGAGTCCCAGTTCATTATTTGTTAAATGGGGGAAGGGGGCTAAGTCAAACTTGTACAGAGTTGAAATGGAAATGTTAAATTGTATTTGTTATAATAAAGACATCCCCGATAATGGTGGAGGTCTAATATTTATGAATTATGTAGACTATGTGGGTAAAATGATGGACTTATTATTGAAAGACACATATAAAGAGATATCACTCAGTGAAGTGAACACTGTGCATTACAAGACTGACTGTTTGCTTTATGACTTATGTATGCAGGGCCATAACATTAAGGAAGAATTCAAGTTCCTAGGGTATATAAACCCTTCACTCCTTCTATTTTTGGGATCCCTAAAATCCACAGAGATGAGGTTAATCCACCATTATGGATTATATGATACAGGTGGGTCTTAAGACTGTACCCATAGCAAAATGCATTGATTTTAAATTAAAAGGTTATAACAATGGATTTTTTTTAGCTGTTAAAGGATTCCTGAGAGTTTTAAAAGAGGTAATTAATGAAGTTTATGATGCTAAGTTGTTTTTTTGTGACTATTGATGTTAAAGACCTATTTTCTTCAATTCCACGTGGGCTTGCAGTGGTTTCATAAATTTAACCACTTCGACAAGACGAGAATAAAACCGTTAATTTGCTAGTTACCTTGATGGAAGTGGTTTTAAAGAACAATTTCATTTACTTTGAGGGGAATAGTATCACCACTGTGTAAGGGTTACCATGGGTACAGCTCCATCTTTTGCGAATTTGATTATGGTTGAATGGGAAAAACATTTTATTTTAATAGTGAATATGTGAAGTTCTGGAAGCTGTATACATGTCTTTAGATGATATTTGCATTTTCTTAGATTAACTCTTTGAAATTGGTTGTTGGAATTCTTAAACTACATTAAAAACATTACATCTTTTTGAAGTTCATGTACATGGTTTGAGATTGAATTATGTTATTTGAATATTAAAATCTCCATATTTACAATTAATCAGGGCTTTGTTTCTACCATTTTTCACAAACCTACACATTCTAACTCTATCTAACCTTATGAGAGTTGTCACCCTTTTCATCAGAAAAGGGCCATGGTTAAAGGTCAAATGGTTCATCTTGCCAGGAGGGTATCTGATGATACCATCTTTCAGACTGAGATATGTGGACTTATTGCGATGTTAAAAAAGGTGGATTTACCCTGATTTAATGTTGGGTAACATGCACACTGAGGTTATTACTTAGAAAAGGGATGGTGTATACTTTTCTTTCTTAGGTAGAACCTTAGTAAGAAACAGTGACAATGATGCTGTTCTGAGTAGCACCATTATGGATAGTGCCTGTGGCTGTTCCATGATCTTGACCTTTTCTCTTGATAGCCCGCTGATAGGAAGGGCTACTGAACACAATTGGAATATTTCTGTGGTTAGTAAGTTAGCGAATTGCGTGGGTCAAAAACCCTGTGTTTTGTATAAGAGAGGAATTAATTTTAAGAACTTAATGGAAAATATACATTACTATTACCTTATCAGTAGTAATAAAAAGCATACCATTTATAACTGTGGTAGATGTAAGCAGTATAGATACATTATAGAGGGTGAAGAGGTCATGCTCAGGTGCTAAATTTATAGAAACAATCTGAGTCATTGTGTTTGCGACACTAAAGGAGTGTTAATGCCACAATCTGTAATAACTATACAGCATTTTACATAGGTAAAATGGAATGTCAATTAAAGGATAGGATTTATGAATACATGTATGATGTTAAGACAAAAAAATCATACAAATGCTTTATATAAACATTTGGACCATAATTTCTATTTTCAAGTTTTGAAAAGGTTGTGGTTAACTGGTGGGGGGGCATGGGGGGAATTGCTTGAACTTAAATGTCAGTTTCTTACCAAAGGTGAAAATGCCCCTGGGGTAAATGACTCCTCCTCTAATATGACTGTTTTAAAACTTTGTGCTTTGAAATTGTAAATGGGGGTTCTAGAATGGTGACATGTTTGATAATTTTATCTATTTATTTTATTACGTCACACATTTATATTAAATGTTATAGATAGGCATTTTTGTAGTGGTGTTTCAGTATTATCATTTTAGGTTGTATAAAATATGTTAGCCTGTCTTTAATTTTTAGGGCTGGGACTACATCATTTGATTGATGATGTTTGTTATTTAGATGTGCTCTTAAGTTTGCAGTTGTTTGGTTCTGATGAAGTCCTGGTTGTTGTAAGGTATGACGGCTCTTAACCAGTAATATTTTACTTTTACAACTGATGAATTAAACAAATTTTTCCTACTTTTATTGTTTTTGTGGTCATATGGCATCTATTTTTCTCCTCCCTTGTGGATACTTAAAGTGGTCATTTTAGGCCAAGCCTATTTGTCTTCAAAGGTGAGAATCAAACTCTGTACCTTGTGTTTGTGAAGTAAACACCTTAACCAATATACCAAAACCCAACCCCCTGCCAACCCCCAACACCCTTTTTGTATTTAGGGTTGCCTCTAGAACATCTGTTGAGCATGGTCTAAGCTGGACTTTTGTGCTTTCAGGAACATTTCTAGTCACTGAAAAAAAAATTATTATTAAGTTGGGAGCCCTCTTGCACTCTCTTACATAAGAAAGTCTATATCAACCTATCCATGACAAGGAAAGATGTTAACTTCTTCATTCTCATGTAAACAATGACTGAAAATATTCATTTGGTGAAACTGCTGAGAACAGTGATAAGGGCAAATGACAAGGAGGTAAACTGATAGTCTGAGATAAGGAGGATGGAAGAGGATTTACCCAACAGCCATTGCTGCAGAAGGTTTTAACTAATGGAGGTGCAGCTACCTCTTGCTCTTAGTCCCACTCTTAGTCACTAATGTTGTTAAACCTGTTTTTCATCCTTTAGGACTCTCCTTTTGACTGGAGATGCTCAAACACCTTGCCTTGCTTGTGTTTGACAGTCATCTATGCAAGGGCAGGCATTGACATAGTACTTCCTAGAACACCTGGAAAGTGGAGGACAGAACAGGCACTTGACAGACTGTGTTGTTTTATCTTTACCTTCTAAGTTCAAAAAGCTGGTGAGAAGGTGCTTTTCTCTAGGGGCCATTTAGCAACTGCCATCTCACAGCATCTGAAAAGGGCAGAAGATATGTAACTATATAGTCTCCTAGAAGCAGACCTGTAACAGCAGCTTGGTATAAAGCATATCCAATATGATAACCATCTTTTATTATTCATTCCTCTGTTTATGGGAGGTGATCCAAAAAATTAAAATAACCATGTTGTAAGTATTTTAAGCTCTCTAAATGAGATTATCCAAAGAGTCTGTCCACCTGGTGGGACAGATTAAGCTCACTCATACACACTTTGACTTCAAATGCCATCACAGTATATACGTAGATATCACTAATCTGGTGGAGCATGTCTGTACCCAATGCAACAAAGTACTGCACATCTGCTGATGTGTTTTGACTTTTCAAAAGTTATGAATAAGATAGGTCACATCTTGTTCTTACAAGAATATAAGGAAGTAGAGATGGAGTAAGTAATGGCATGGCAAACATCTATCTCCAGTCACTGTCAGGTGTGGCAGTACCACATACCTGGACCACTACTGTTCTCAGATTACACAAACAGTGCACCAGTACACATACTTTATTCAACACCACACTAATTCACAGTTCAGCCACTACAGACAAATTGATTACTATTCAGAAAGGGGGGATAGCTCACTCCTAAACTAGATTAATATTAAAAGGAAAATACAAAATGGAAAAAAATATTTTCTTCTGAAATTATACAAATGTTAATATAGATAACAGTAGCCCTAATATCATCTTGGGAACCCCCAAGTCCAAATAACTAGCTACAAAACTGTAAATACCTAGCAAACATTATGCAGCCTTATAACCAAAAACTACACCATTGTAAAAAAATGCATATTGTAAAATTAGAGCACCATACAACATTGCATATTTCTTACTACCAGAAACAAAGAAAGCATTGGCTCAGTGTTCTGTTTCCCACATTGAATTATTGGGCCTAATCATGGCCAATTTCAGCAAGAGCAACAATGTCAGTCAAGAAACTACCAACAATAAGATCAATAGATGCAAAGTTAGTGTACATTCATCTACATAATACCCAAAACAATTTGGTTAAAGTTCCAAAAGAGGATCCAACATGAACATATGATTTTCACCCAAAATCTACTCAATTAACAATCCACACCCACATTTATTAAATGTAATTGAAAATTAAAGTCAAACAATGAGCTAAAATCCTTTGGTTTGCACTTTGCAGATACTATACATTCCAAAAGCAAACTGCAAATAGGAGATGCCAAATTCATAAATTCATAGACTATTACTAGGCCAATGACCCGGGGGGGGGGGGGCTTTTCTAAGCTTAGCCATGTTTTCCTGAAAGAATAACAATGTCACTTCTTTATTGCAAAATAGAATAAATTCCCTTGTAAAGGTCTACAAGAAATATGAAAGAGTTCAAATCTTCTATTAAAGTTATATGTTTAAAATAAAAACTACCCAAATACATTAAGTCTGGATAACAGACTACATTTGTAACCTCAAATATGGCATGCTATCATAGGCCGTGCTGCTATTTCTCCTTGCGATATATTTGATCACCTAACTCTTAAAAGTGAAAGGAATTATAAGACATAGTCCTTATTTATATATTCATCTACAATACAATGAAGACTAGATCAGCCCGATAATGACAAACCGGTTACATTTCTCTGTTGCATGTACAATGTTTGTTGTCAGTTTTGCTTATTGTGTTTATGCCGCCCATATTGTTACATTTCTTAGTCCCCATTTCCACATGACACTGACTATGTATGTATAAATGGCAACATGTTGAATTGTGGAGTACAATTTACAGGAATATGATATTAGTGTAATATAGATACTGTGATTTCCTACACAAAGGTAGCTTGTGTTGCCATTTTGGTAGCCCTCCTTAGTGTACTTGATTTTTCTTAACAAGGGACATGATTCCAAAAGGTCACTGCACGATGTACATGAGGTGTACACCTCACAGTAGCCATTTCTTATTCAGAGACAGCCCTGCCATGTTGCTTCAACATGAAGATACATAGCACCACAGGGGGCTATCTGTACTGCCATGCTAAATGTTAATGGGCATTATGAGGGAGACAGTCATTCACCAATTAGCCACATGCTCTCCCTCAGAACTGCCTGTAATAAGCCATTTATATGTAAGTTAAGATGGCCAGGCCACTTGTGTTAATGAACACAGCCAAAATCTCATGTTCATCCATAATGGTAGAGCTAAGTGTAGGAGCATTTAGGGGATAGGTGGCATTGGAGAGTGTGTCCTTGTGTGTGTGTATGTATGGAGGTGCATGTGTGAGTGTATGAGTGAATATGTGTCTGCCTGGGAGGTTGCAGTAGGGAGGATTAGTCAGGATAGGGCAGGTTTGTGTGTGTATCTTTGTTTGTGTGTGCACATGGGTGAATGTGTGAGTATCTGTGATGTTTGTGTTTGCATGCATAAATGTGTGTGTGTGTGTGTGTGTGTGTGTGTGTGTGTGTGTGTGTGTGTGTGCGTGTGTGCGTGTGTGCGTGTGTGCGTGTGTGTGTGTGTGTGTGTGTGTGTGTGTGTGTGTGTGTGTGTGTGTGTGTGTGTGTGTGTGTATGTGTGTGTGTATGCTAATGCATGCGGAAGCACGCGCGTTTGCATGTGTGTGTTCACGCGTGCATGTGTGTGACTGTATGTATGAATAAGTGAAGGTCTGTGTGTGTGGGTTGGTGTGATGTCATATGTCCCCAGTCCTCTAGATTAACAAGTAGATCCTGCAACACTGGGTCAGAGAGAACACTAGCCACCAGGGATAAGTCTTACTATCAAGCTTTAACTGCCTTTAAATAAGATATGAGTTGAAGGCAACAGGGATAACTGTTAAATACCATGCCTTAATGACACTTAACAAAGACATTGGTCAGGTGGTAAACACTAAACACATAAGAAAACTTTTGAATGTCATGCCATAATGACAGTTCGGGGGAACTAGAGACCAAAGATACTCTATGTGTTGTAAAGACACTTACAAGATTCAAACTCTTCACCATCTCACTGAAGAAATTAGTCATTTGCAATACCACTAGACACCACGAATAACAATGAATAAATAGCAGTTAAAACTGAAATGAAACATGCACAACTGGCAGACGAAACAGCAATATTAACCCTCTTCACTAACCCATAAGTTAGTAAAGTAAGTTTTTTTTTTATGTAGAATTATACAATCTCTGTTATCACTCATGGACTGCATCAGATTTTGAATTATGAGGAAGTAGGACAGGGCACCTATAAGCATATCATTCAACCTTATAATGCAAGAAATTTTGACAAAGCCAATAATAAGGGGGGGGGGCAAAGGCCCACAATCAGGAATGGATTTTAATTATTTCTCTTATACACATAGAAAACCACTAGAATAACAGCCTTTGCATTATAATGCATTTACTAAAGGATGGAAAGTCTGTAACTCAAAGGTTTGTCATTATTTAGTGACTTCAATATACAAATAATTTTCAGAAAAATACAAACTATATGGGGAACAGAACCAAAGTATGAGGTTAAAATTTGGACAGGTTAGAGATATGTCTATAAGGGACAATGGCAAGAGTATTCTGTAAAGTCAGAGACAACTGGGAGGAAGGCCTGTGTGTATTGGGGGAGCTTCAGGATAATGTTGGAAGGAACATTATATGACAGCAGGAAGAATGTATAAAAAGTGAGTCAGAGTCACTTAAAATGTTAACAGAGCAGCAGGTCTAGGACAGTGATGCAGTTTCTGCACATTATGAAATATTAAACTTCAATGTCTGCCATTATTGATTGACAGTAATCCTCAGAGATTTATGAGGACAAAAAAATACATTAAAGGTAACATCGGATACATTTTGACTAGTCAGAGACAACTACAGGGTATGTGTATGTGTATATGCTGACCTTTGAACCTTCTCTGACCAATGCTTGCAGCTGATTATGGACAGCATTAGTTTATGCTGTGAGCAGATAGTTTCCATGGAGATGACTTTGCAATCTCTGATTCTATCCCAGTGTCCTTTTCATAAAAAGAGGCAGCATACCTGATTTGCATGTTGGCCACTTTACTAAATCATCCTTTGACTGTCCCATGCTGAGCCAAGAGTTAGCAACAAGCCAGTTGCCATAAGGAAGTCAAGAATGGTGTCTCCTTCTTTATCCCTGTTGCCTCAACCATGTGAATTTGAGAAGTTCTCATACCCTGTTTTGCCTGTCCCAATATGAACATTCAGGTCCCCCATTATAAGCACTAACTCATGTTGTCCTGCTTTACGTAGTAAGTCCTGTAGCTGATACTGAAAAGCACTCTTCACCTCATTATTATGGCCTTACTATTGGGCACAGGCTGAGATTATGACCGACTGCCTTATTTTTCTGCAGGAGTCTGGTTGCTATGACTCTAATAATAATTGTGATGACGTCCTTCACTGTCTTCAGACAACTCTCCCTCATCACAATTCCCACATAATTTCTAGTCCATCCTTCTCCTGAGTAGTAGACTCTGGATCTCATACCAAGTAGATTTGCTGAAATGCTCTTCCACATTGTCTCCTGGATACACAGGATGTCCAGTCTCCACCTTAACATGATGTTCACTTTCAAGCTGCATCTTATCAGTAAACTTAGATTAAGTATAGCATTCCTTAGTATAGCAGGTTGATTGTTTTTTTCTTGCAGCATTCACTCAGAAAAGAACTCTCCTAAGTAACCTACACTGGGTAATTGAACATGGGCTAGTCAGTAAATTACTGACCAAGAGCTTCTGGACTTTATGGTGCTCAGACTGGCCAACAGTGGCACACAGACCCCTATCATTGTTAACATGGGTCCCTGGTATAGATCCGAGTAGGCCTGGTCTTCAACCCACTTATCATCAACAAATCCAAAGCGTCTGGAGCATTTCTGCCTGGGCCTCCTCTGAAAATAGGCTCTGTCCTAGTCGGACTTTCCCAGTCAACAAATATTAAATAAAATTAAATAAAACAAATACTAAATAAAATAAAATAAGATAAAATAAAATACCCATATCTATTATTGGTGATATTAATATATATATATATATATATATATATATATATATATATATATATATATATATATATAAATATATATATATAAAACCAAATCACCTAGAGACAATTTTACATGTCAGTGGTTAGCCCTAACATGGTATCCAACTATCAAAAAATTAGTGTTTATATTTCTCAATGAACATGCTCCCCCAGATTTATTATTCCTCCATCCAGGACTAGCTTAGTCCTGCACAGAGGCAGCCATTTAGGAGCAGGATGGCAGCATGTCATGCATAATAATAAGGCATGCTGCCTGAGCTCCTAGGCTTACACAGAGCATGTAAGAGTGCAGGGGGCATGTCTGAGAGCAGAGCTCTCAGAATAAACACCCCCCCCCGCAATGAAGAACAGCAGAAAGGGGTATGAAATGAGTGAGACCACTCACAGGTGACCAGATATCCCCACCAACAGTCCCCCTTGTGTACAACAGCAACAGTATACATAAATAAAACGAAGAAACCCTTATTTATTTTTTATATATAAAAATCCGATTAGAGCTAACCGTAGGTGTGCAAGTGTGCCCATCGCTTAGCTACGGTGAATACAGATTAAATCGCTGAAGAGGATAACAAGGAAGATATATGCAAATGAAGCAGCATAGCGATAATGTAGTGGGCAGAGCATTTGCCTTATGAGCAGGCATTCCTGGTTCGAGTCCACTGCAGCACATTCTATTTTTCATGGCAAAGCACGTTATGAGCAATATTTATGTTGCATAACCCACTAAATAACATATTTTCATGACCTGGAGTACTGCAGTAAATGCACGTGAGGTGTCAGTGTCATAATGAATAAGGCACTACACATACACACACACACACACACACACACACACACACACACACACACACACACACACACACACATCGGCACACCTGAAAAAAGCAATTGTGTCTTTTCCAGGTAAGTATATCATCAGCTGTGTTGGATGAGAAACAGTGTGTGGGACATAAATTAGAAGTTTCCCAGCACAATACTGCTTTCATGTCTCCAAAGTACACTCCTAGAACTGACTGACCTAAGCAGGAAATAAATATGAAACAATGGAACTGTAGTCATAACATGTAAAAACAAATTAAAATCAGTAAAGAGCACATGATCATAAAATAAAAATGCAGTGATTTCATGCGTAAGGGTTTGCGTTCTTACTCCAAAAAGTTATGCAATATAACATGTCTGCACTCCACTTTCAGCAAAGATTTCAGTAGTATGCATTCAAATGAATTGAGCAAGCAAATGTGGTTACCCCACTATAAGGTAAAAGCAGTTGGAGAGCATTGGCATTCCATTAAATACTGATGGACAAAGGTCAGTCTTCAAAATCTAGCTCACATGGAAAGAAGAAGAAGTTTGGCAACTGCCCAGGACCTAATGAAGTAACAGCTGCTATTGAAATTGCACAATGGGCAGGAAGGGATAAATATGGGAGGGTGAAATATAGTCATTTCTAGGCAGCAATATACCCAGCAATGCAGTTAATGCAATATTTGGCAAATATTAAGCAGACTATAAAATGAGGTGACTAATATACAGAGTGTTTTAGGGATTTGAAGTTTAAAGAGGCTGTGATGTCCTGAACCACATTAAGAATAGTAAGGCATGAGTAGTTTGCTGGGGCTGTGAAAGAAATGGTACTAAAGGAACTAAACCGGGACCACTGGGTCGCAGATTATGAGGAAAAGGACAAATAGCTTTGCAGATATTGTAACAGAGATGAAAAGTCTGGAAGTGGGATCTTTAGAAAAGGGTAGGAGCAAACTATATAGAAAAACAGGGAACTAGTGGGAACAATGCATGCAGAATAATATTTTGAAGGAGGAGTGAGGTTTAAGGGAAGGCAGGAATTTAGCAATTTATGTAATTTTGGATTGATAATAATTATATAATTGTATTAAAGCAGGTATGTGATTATATGTTCTACTTCTTAGGGATGCATACATATACTTGATCACATGTATCTGTGTGGATGATAGTGAAATTTGACTTAACATTGTGGGGGTTGTTTTGACATGGACCTGCTGTAATTTAACACAAAATCTGCACACCATGTGCTGTGAAAATCTATTTTTATATATAAATAGCTTACTTGTTTTCATATATTTATGCTTCATATATCAGTCAAGGGTTGTTGCTGACATTCCTGTATAGTGATGCACAATACCCATATATGAGGGTATTCATTTTTATCTATTTTTTTAAAGGTTCATCACTTACCTGGGTTAATGCTACTGCTGCAAGTTGTCTTTTCTGAGGATGGCTGTCTGATGCTCACGGAATACAATAATTACATGGATAACTAAAGGTTGCTAATTTTGCATACATCACTATTACTGTTTGTGTGTGCTTAGCTTCTTAGGTGTTTACTTTTGTATTGAGTGAATGCACTATTTTCTAACTCTTAGTGAGGGCCACAGCATATTGTGCATGTCTACATCTGCCAAAATCATCCACAGCTGCTGGTCCTTCTTCAGGCTCCTCATGTGTTACTGCTGGCCCTGCTGGCCCTGCTGACTCTGCCTATGGTGCTGAGAAGTGGGGTCTTTGGCCTTAATGTTCATGTTGCAATTGTTTTCTAGCAATAATATTATGTATTATGGCACAGACTGTCAGTATTTTATCCAAGGTGGCTAGGTTTTACTGCAGGGCACCTCCAGAGGTATCTAAACATCAGAAACATGACTTGAGTAAGCCAAAAATACACCCTATAATATTTTTAGTTTTTAGAATGTGCATCACTGTAAACTTGCTGCGTGGGGTTGTGTGGGTTTCTCATGGTGCAATGAGCCAAGGCACCAGTCCACAACCTGCATCCCTGACTAGATGCCCTTGTGGAAAGTTGCCCCTAGAAAATACAGGTCGCAGGTGTTCCATATGTGGGAGTTGTGAAATCTGCCAGGGTTACCAGCTCACACACACATTATAGATGACCCCTTGGACATTGCAGACAGCCTGACAGTTGAAAGACTGACAGCCTTTTCTGTCAATGTACCTCTTTCTTTGTTCACCAAATGTTGCATGGTGGTAGCTCTCTCCTCTGGGGTACGTGAAAACCAGATACCCACCTTACAAGTTGTATCCTTGTACTGAGGAATTGGTGTAATATTCTTGATGCAGAGGCCTTTGATACTCCTAATATAGCCCCTGTGGATCCCTGAAAAGTGCCTGTAGCTAGTGTACATAATGCTGCACATACCTTGGTTTCCACTGGAATGGGTTTTCCACAGTTTCCCCCACAGCATCACATGAGGATGGTAGATTTTGACTATTTTCTCTAAGATATGGCTGCCCACCCTGTATCACTCTATTATTTCAATATCATGAAGTCCATGATATGCCAAACATGGTCAGAACACTCTTCTCCTTCTAGGATGAGATCTGACAGCAGCTGCACCTTGTATTAAATATTTTTGCACATTCAGATTAATGATAGCAGTGGCAAATCCTAACATTTTTACTCTAAGTGTCTTTGTGGCTGTATTCCAAAGAGTATTGGAAATGAGGCTAAAAGGGAGCACATCATGCACAGGCAGTTTTTATACAGTCCTGAATTGCCATACCATGTTAATTTGCTTGATGAGCATGTAATTTAGATATTTATTCCTTCATTAGCATATTCCATCACTTACCCTTATTTTACATCTGGGTATGATGTGCAGAGCTGTTTAATGAATACCAAACTGCATGCTTGCAACTGCACACATGAGCTTAGCAAACAATTTAGTCTTTCATGACGCTTGGCCTTAAAGTCTGGGTGTACACCTGATCATGGCAGATACTTTTTGAAAAGGGTGTGCTTATGCTGAAAAATATAGTTCAGTACATTGACATCTCATATGTCAAAGCCTGTTTGGTCAAGGTTCACAAACTGAATGGACAACCAATTTACCACTCCTGTCATGGAGGGAGAAGACCCCTGCATCCCCTCTTGTAGGAGGATGTTCCCTCTACACCCACCAAAGTAAAAGGACTGTCTCTGAGGTTGCCACATTTTACAGTAAGTTGTATTAGTTTCACTGACATGCCCAGTCTGACTGTCAGGCTCAACACAGTAAGTAATACCCTAACTTGATTGGTTAATAGAAATTCTTCTCAAATCCTGGCTCTGTGATGAAACCTTGATTATGACACTGATGACTTCAGTTTAAATAGTGGCTCATGTGATGGAAAAAACAGATAGGTAGGATAGGAGCAAGTGGTTGACTTTGGCTCACCCATCCTGGGGGAGGGACTGATGTGGCCAATATAACCCCTATGGATCTGTGAAAAGTGCCTGTAGCTAGTATACATAATGCTACACATGCCTTGGTTTCCACTGGAATGGTGGCTGATCGCCACCATGCAAGCAGACACTTCCATGGTACAGAAATGGTCAGGACCAGACACGTGCTAGGCAATCCCAAACCAGTTATGGCAGCCCACATAATACAAGGGTAGAAACACAGATATGCAAAGGGAAGACATAAGCTGCCCTGTGATAATAAGGCTGCAAACATCAACAGCTGGGGTGGAGTTAGGATCTCATTTGAAATTCTCTCATTGCCAGGATGCCACTGAGGACATAACCTCAATGGCTGCCTGTATGATAGTCTTTCCAGCTGGATCTCACCATTGTGCTGAAGATACCCAGTACAGGAGAGCAAATGGATGCAAGACCAATAGGCAAAGCTAGCACAGACAGAAAAACAGAGAAAAAATAAACTGTTCTCAGTAGACGTGGAAATGAATGTCCAGTCTGATAAGTGTGGCTGATGGAAAGGAAGTAACTTGAGCAATTCAAAGTTTGATTTTGTTTAGTAGCAGGGTCATGTTAGCATGTATTAATAAGGAAGCACAACCTTGAAAGAGCTGAAAACTGCTTCTCGTGCATGCCAAAATCCTGACAAATAAAATGAACAAGTGAAACAGATGGATGATGTTATGACAGGGACATTCAAATTCTAAAGTGAGCAGAAGAATTGGGAAAGAATTTATAACATGGTCTGATGTGATCTGGAGGTTTATGGATACTAAGTATTTAAGACAGACAGGTGGGGAGAAGTCAGAGTGATGTTATATATAAAAGGGTTTTGGTGACAAGACAGAAGAGAAAGGCTGAGAGTGGACCAGATAAACATATTTACAGTAAGGATGGTAATTGCTTTTTCACGAGCATTACTGGATAGTTATTTTGTAATGATTACAGGATTGCAATGAGATAATGTGCTGTTAAAAGCATTATGATCTGTCCAGGGTGGGAATGACATCTGTAATGAGATCTTTCAATGTGCTTTTAACAAAATGTGATGGACTGAAATAACTGTCAAGAAGAACCATCTTTGTGAGTTAACAAATGGTTGTTCAAGTCCCAGAGATGCAAAAGATGCCATTCATTTTAATACCAGCAAATTTTGTTTAGTTAGTTAGTAGTATATTTAAAATATGAAAGTAGTTAAACCTAAGCACTGTATATAAAAAGAATAAACACAGTGAACATTAATATTTCAATAAATTATATGAAATAGAAAAAATAATAAATATTTTTAAACAAATCTATATTAGGTAAACATTAATAAAAATAAAATTAATATAAAATGAATTCATACATTTAAACTTTTTAAAATTAAAAAAAAAGTTTATATTCTGGAGTAAAAAGAATGCCTATGCCAGGCTTGCAGTATACCTTCCTAAAAAGGTGTTACATCTGGGATCTCCTGAAGGAAAACTCTTGACTCACACATCCAAATCAGGGAAAAGAGCTGTTCCCAGAGGACTGAGGCAAGACTTGCAAAGGAAATCCTACCAGAAGCCAAAAGCAAGGCCTTAAAAACTGCCAGCAGTCCATCAACCACTGGATTAAGCTTGCTTGCTGGAACACTTTTTCAGATAGCCACCAGGACCCAAATCATGAAAGACGTGGATGATACGAACAAGAATTTTTCGAAGAATATCTGATGGCAACCTGCAGCTAGAACAGACTATTTAGCTCTAGCATAATATAGTATATCCATGGGGTGCCAGACAATAGCCTAAGCACAGTTTTTTACCTGCTACAGGTGAAATAGATCACCACCTGAGAACTCAAGATACAGAGCACTATAGTAGCTGTGGTGGGTAACACCGGGGTATGAGCTACTACTCCAAGGTCTGATGGAATATAGCATTTTATCGCCTGCAATCCCCCTTGCTCTCCCCTTCTGGATCAATTTGGGCCTATCTTTTGGCACTTTCCAAAATTAAAAAAAAAAACATTACTTCAGTGGGTCCTGGCAATATCCCTGTCTGCCAAGTGAGAAGTCTGAAGTCCCACTTAGTAAAACCCCTCCATCATTTCTTCAACCTCAGTCTCTGATTATGTCCCCAAGAAATAGACAGTGGTAGTTGTGGTGTCCTTGCATATAGATGATCCCTCTACTGACCCTGGAAATTACAGGCCTATACGTCTCACTAGTATTATTTGCAAGGCTTTGAAATGTATTATAGCTGAACAAATAAACAATATAAGAGACTTTATGTCCCTGGATACATATCAGTTCAACTTTGTAAAAGGCAAATTGTGCCTGTTCAACCTGGTTGAGTTCTTTGAAAGGTTTACTGAGGCCATGGATAAGGGACATACAGTCCACACTGCTTATCTAGACTTTTCTAAGGCCATCAACAGGATGCCAATACCAGGATTACTGACAATCTCTCCCACATTAACATTAACCCATACATAATTCACTGGATTGGTAATTGGCAGTCTGGCAGAACCCATACCATTAAGGTTAGAGGTATTAGCTCTAGACGGGACAATGTCCCTAGCGGTGTTTGGCAAGGCTCTATCCTAGGTCTCCTCTTCTTTGGTATATATTTCTGTGATATAAAAGTCGATATCAAAGCACTATGGATCATAAACTGGGGACGGTTATCAAATTCCATTACAATACTCAAGTTCTTCAGCAAGAGTGGGACCAAAAAATGCTTGGTGTATTAATCATGGGCTTAGCCCATAACACTATGAAATGCAACATAGTTTTCTTTGTTAAATCTAGCATCACTACTGCTTACCATGTAGAGAACAGTCCACTTAAGTTTAACGCAGTCATCATGTACTCCAGTACTTATGTCGATAACAGACTACCATGTCTCTGTGTTTGTTAGAAAATACTTCTACCTTGCACAGCTTATCCTTTGTGGCATCTCCTCAAGGTCCAAAGAAGTTCTAATCCAACTTTATTCATCTCTTATTAGGCTCATCACTAAACATAATGCACCCTTTGGCATATACTTCACAAGCACCTAAACCAGCCTGACAGGTTAAACATTTCCTCATCCACCCTGATATGCTCGGCCACATCTCCAAACAAACTGTGGTCAACTACACAAACCACCTTTAACACAATTGAAAACTGGCTTTCTGGTCATCGTCTGATCATGAATCCCAATAAAAACAAACTATTGCTTTTCTTACCAACACACAGTTCTGCTGCATTCACTTTTACCATTAAATCTAATAATGGCACAATAATCTCCCCAGATTCCTCTACAAAACTGTTAGGTGTTTTAATCGATAGTAATCTTAAATTCGACCTACATGTTAATCAGTCCATAAAGACCATCAATAAAAAACTAGGCTCACTTTACAGGATAAAAGCCTTCTTAACCCCTCCTGCTAGATTTGCCATAGCTTGCTCTCACCTACTTTCATCTCTTCTGTATGCATCCCCGATATTCTCCAATCTAAACAAATCTGTCCTTAAACTCTCTATCTGGTATAACCTTATTGCCAGATTTGCCACTGGCCTGCCTTATAGGACTCATCATTGTATTAACCTAAACCAGCTTGGGTGGCTAGAATTACCCAGTTTGATCCAGTATAATGTCATGATTACTGCCCATAAGATCCTTTACAATCCAGATAATACTCCTGCTCCTAAAAATATTATCACCCCCTATCACAATCCCCAATCTATTCGTTCTTCTAATAAATTACTAGTCCAGACTATCAAAACTAATAACTCCGCCGGTGACTCTCTCTTCGCAAACTCTATAGGCAGATCCTGGAACTCTCTTCCAACCGAAATCACTTTGCTCAACTCCCTGAGTCGATTCAAGACTAGACTTAAACAACATCTGACACTAAACTGGCTATGTCAATGTAGCAAACCCGACTAAATCTCCTTGACAATTATACTAAAATAGTTATTTTAGCTTACCTGTGGCACTATTGTGACCTTTACTTTGTTTAACTCTAACATTTTTAGCTATGTAACCACTGTAAATATTGTATCTGTAACTAACTGTATGAGTTAATAACAGTATTCTCAGCTGACTTGAATTACTTAATGATGACCTACTCTCTGAATTTGTTTAACCCTGGAACTTCTATAATTTGCCTAGGTATGTAACCTCTGTAAATATTTTATCTTAAACTTAACTGCTTGCTTAGATATGTTAACTACTTTATATACTGTATTTTTAATCTAATTTGCTGACTTTGGAGCTTTTTTCTGTGCACCCATATTGTTTAGATAATTATGTTTATTCACAATGTAAAGGTCACTGGTCTAGAGGCATTTACTGCAAGTTAGATCTCTACCATCTTGGCTGTTGTACATGTGCTCTACATAGTTTCCAGCTACTCTTCCCTGTCATGCTCTCCATCTCCACTGCACCCCTTCTCACAGTCTCCCTCCCACCTCTTGCACTATACTATTGCACTCTCTCTGTAGAACCAACATTAGCTGTCTCCCTTTTACTTTTCAAATCTTTCAATTAGCTGCTAACCTTCTCACATTCCAGTGTTGTAGATAAACATTGTAACCTATTTATTTATTTTAATCTTTCCATTACAGCTCGCCCTCTGTTTTTGTGTGTGGGCTATTACTCTCCTGTTGCTTCTACCTGCCCTGCGGACCACCCTACCATTGAAGCTACAGCAGTATTTTTGAAGTGCAGTACCATCTCATAACACTTTACAGTGCCTCCCCTAAGGATTGCTGCATGTATGTAGTTCTCTTGCTGCTATTTTTCTCTTTGTAAAACCATTTTTGGTGACATAGTGTCCCACGATAGGGCTCTGCCTTGTGTCTGTCAGCAGCCTGTCACCGACTAAAATCCATATTTCCCCCTTCTTGCTTTCACTCCCTTGCCCGATTCCCTTTTACCTGGAGAAATATTTTGAAGTAATTTCTAACTACGGCCACTAGATGGCAGAACTATCCTTACTAATTTTTCCCTTACTGGAAATTCTTAGCATGTGGAAACAGTTCTAATTCCCTTTCTGTTAAGTATGACCATGCAGTGTTAGATCTGCTTCCCAGTGGATTTCAGCTTATGTCTGCATCACACACCTACTGAAAACAAACATTTATGCCCAACATAATATCTGAATTGGTTTTCATATCCCACAAATAGTTTAACTAGAAATATATATTTAAACCTCCCTGCCATTGCCAAACCTTGTCACATCAACTTCTGGTAGTTTTTAGGATTCCCCAAAGTTAAGTCCTTTACTGTTCTGTTTAAATACCCATGAGGTTACAAAGTTCTATTTCTAAATATATCCTACAATTTCTCTCCTCTCTGGGATAGCTTACCAGACCCTGGGCCTAGTCCCAAATGATCTGACTATTTTTTTCTGGTTTTCCTTCTCCTTTGCTTTACCCACTCCATTCACCCTATGGGCTCACTCCGCTCCCCTACCCTACCCCCATATCCCACCCACCCCCAAGGCTCCTAGCCTTATAGCACAATAACCCAACCTCATTTTACATCCACCAATAGCCCTCTCCACCTTATTACATAATTAAAAGTTCTGACCATACTTTACTACTATAATCCCTTCCTCTCTGATAACTGATCCACTCATTTAACCTCCCCATTTCCTCTCACAACTATCTCCTTGCTTCTAGGACCATACTTGCCCCTTGCTATGCATAAACCAGGCATTCCTAAATACCTTCACCTACTTTCTTTTTTCATAATCCTAGACACTCTTCTTGTTTCATACACCCTCACTCTCTATGAGAACAGAAACTTAACTGAATCTCAGCTAATAGTAAAGCAAACTACTCCTCACTCTGTATATGCTCCACAAACACATAGTAGCATAACATCTTCATCTTCCTACCTCATACCTCAATTCCATAAAACTACACATATCAGGTATTTCCAAAACAAAAAAAACTTTACCCAATTTCTTCCAAACTCTCCAAATACTTACACAGTCAACAGCAGCTTCTACTCCTATATGGTGACATTCATCCTAACCCAGGCCCAAACAACTACCTCCATAGTATCCCTCCACTATATCAAGCTAATTCTGTAAATCCTACTACCACACCCAGCTCTCTCCGCATAGCCCACCTAAATATTTGCAGCCTAAACAATAAAATTACCCAACTACATGCCCTGATCTACATTCCTTTGATATCTTATGCCTAACTGAAACCTGGCTTAAATCAGGAACTAAGGATAATGATATAATCCCACCTGGGTATAACATCCTCAGACTTGACTGTCTAATCAAAAAGGGTGGTGGAGTAGCAATACTCTACAAAACTGAATTAGTGGTTACCCAGCTATATACCAAACCACCCTCACCAAGTAACACAGAAATCTTAATGACCAAGCTACAGCTTAATACAAACAAATCCATTTACATAATATGCTGTTATATCTCCCCAGGCAATAATATTAATACCCTTGAAAATACACTGAGCTGGCTTTCCACTTCCTTCCCTCAGGAAACTATTTTCCTAGGAGACTTTAATATTGATTGGAATTACTGCATTTCTCCCAAACCAACCTCTCACATAAACCGTTATGGCTTCAATCGAACCATTACCTCCCCTACTAGAATTAATAAATCCAGCTTCAAATAGAGCACCCTTGATTGGATTTTAGTCAATAGTAATCCCCTGACTTATACCACTGGCATTCTACCTGATGATATCAGCAACCACTTACCCACTTATATTACCAGACAAAAAAAAACTATTCCCAACCATACAATTTTCAGAACAACCAGGAATAAGAAATATTTCAACCAAACAAACTTCCAAATAGATCTCAAAGCTTGCAATTGGTCTCCCCTAAAACACTTACCTCTTGAGGAGGCAGTTTCCTACTTCAACAATAAATTCCTGCAAATTCTTAGCCACCATGCCCCCACTCGGTTTATTAAAACCTGAGCAAAACCTGCTCCATGGCTAACCAAAGAGATCAAGCAAAAAATGCTACAGAGAAATAGAACATGGACTAAATGGCATATCACTAAAACATGTTTGACCACCAAACCTTTAGGCAGCTTAGAAATTAAACAAAGAGATTAATACTCCTAGACAAAAAAAGTATTACTTGAAATTCCAACAAGCTCAACACCAAAACCCTCAGAAATTCTGGTCAGGCATCAACAAATTACTACATCCAGGAAATTCTAAAACACCTATTCCTTCCAACCTCACTCAGAGTACACCCAACCAAATTGCAGACACTTTCAACAAATTATTTTCTGACACTTTCACATCCCTAGCCAAGACCTTGTGGCCTGCTGCAACCCAGGAACATTCTCCCTGACCAATAAACCCCCCACTTTCAAATTGCAACCAGTCTCAGCATGTTTCATCCACACCCTACTTATGAAATGTAAACCCTGTACACCCTCAGCTGACCTCCTTCCAGCTGAGTATTTGCAAATTGCCGCTGGAGTACTTGCTTATCCTGCCTCCATTTTAATAAATCAAACCATAACTGAAGGCTTTATTCCATCCCTCTGGAAAGTCTCTCATATCATTCCCCTAAATAAGGGGGTAACTCTAATGAACTCTCTAACTTCCAACCAATAGCCCTACTTTCTCCATTAGCTAAAATCATGGAAAGATGCTTTCATCGGCAATTGCTCAAACATCTTCTCCAAAACAATCTCCTAGCTGACTGCCAACACAGTTTTAGACCATATCACAGCACAACTACTGCACTCTTATCCTTCACAGACCATATTAATAAAAATTGTAATAACAACTTACTGTCCTCAGCTCTCTTCTTAGACCTCTCCAAGGCCTTTAATATGGTTAACCATAAACTCTTACTAAACATCCTTAAATCTCTGGCATTAGATTCCCAGGCAATCCAGTGGTTCAATTCCTACTTAGAAAATAGACAGCAAGCAGTTCTTTGGGACAATCACATATCCTCTCAGCTTACCATTAAAATTGGAGTCCCACAAGGTTCAATTCTTGGACCACTCCTCTTTCCTACTTTTATTAATGATCTAAATATGTCCCTTCCACAAACCACCTGCATTCAATATGCAGATGACTCAACACTGATATGTTCAGCACCAGCCCCAGCTGAGCTACAGACTGCTACCCAAAAAGTATTTACAGCAGCTGAAAACTGGTTCTAGCAATACTGTCTCCTTCTTAACCCCAAAAAACTAAATTATTACTATTCACACCTACACAGAAATCCTCTACTTTAGACTTCAATATAGCATCTAACAATGGCAAAATAATATCCCCTGACTCTACTACCAAACTTCTAGGTGTCACAATAGATCATAATCTTAACTTTGATTCTCATATTAACTTAACCATCAAGTCTGTCAATAGAAAACTTGGATCTCTATATAGGCTTAAACCCTTCCTCACTGCATCAGCTAGAGCTACTATCGCACAAACACATCTGCTCTCTACCCTTCTCTATGCCTCACCAATTTTTACTAACTTATCTAAATCTAATATCAATAAACTGGCAACAACAACATTGCCAGATTTGCCACAGGAGCTCCTTTTCGCACCCACCATTGCATAAATCTTAAACAACTTGGTTGGCTGGAATTACAAAATCAACTGTCACTACAGCAACTTAGCATCACCCACAAAATCTTTTATCACTCCATGAATACTACCATACTCTGCACTCTTATTAGCCCCTATAAAAGCCTCTTTTCCTTGCGTTCAGCCACCAAGCTCCTAGCGGCCTTCCATAAATCCCACAACAAAGCTGGGGACTGTTTATTCTCCAACTCTATTGGTCCTAATTGGAACAAGCTTCCAAGCGAGCTTACATCACTGGCCTCCACACACCTTTTCAATAAGCATCTAAAAACCTTCCTTAATTCCCAATGGCTCTGCCCTTGTACTAACCCTGACTGACACTTTTATTGCCTCTTTTCTCACAGCTGTTCTTTTGAGTATTCTTCTTCTTCTTTTGGCTTTTTCCTGGTTAGGGGTCGCCTGTCCGCTCATGATTGGCAGTGGAGTTTTACAGTGTCGAGGTGTCAGCCCGGCACCCAACCTTCCACAGAAGGCACACACATGCACACACTCACACCTAGGGCAAATTTAGAGTGTCCAATCCACCTACAGCATGTCTTTGGGATGTAACTCCTACTATTTATGCTGTTCTACTGTTGACGATCACTCAAAAAAAAAAAAAAACTTTGTCTCAAATAATTAGTGTTAGTCCCCCTTATGTAAATGACTTAACAAATTCTGTCTTGTGTATATCAATGCTGCACATGTTTCTCTCTCATTTTAGCAATACCTTTGTATAGGAATTTCCCCTGATGTATTTTTGTTGGCTGTTCTACTAGCATTGTTTTTTACTACTTTTTTTTACTAATGTTACTATTCTGTTAGTGGAGCTTTTCTCCCCGGGCCTCTACTGAAAATGGACACACATCCAGCTAGACTAGCTCCGTCAACAAATGTAAATAAATAAAATAAAATAAATTTTCCCCGGGCCTCCGCTGAAAATGGACATTTATCCAGTCGGACTATCCTGGTCAACAAATGTAAAATAAATAAATAAATAAATATCTCAGGTCCCAGTACCCTTATTAACTCTGAAACCTCTGTCTCTCTATGCAGTGTAATACAGAGGCCTAAGGACTGATCTCTGCTTAGTTTTCCATACTATTAATGACCCAAAACTCTTTGAACTCTCTAACCTAAATAGAACACGAGGAAAATAAATAACTGTAAGACCTAAACATACACTATCACATCAGCAAGACTAGATGGCATGCCAGATTACTACCCAATGTATTCTCCATTTTTGGAAAAGGCTGACCTTATCTATCAAGCATAGTACTTTCCTATCAACTCTTAACATCAGTCCAGATGGTTGATAACAAATTTTCACCAGGAATATGTGGAGAAAGTCTACTTAATTAGAGGGCACTACTAGTTTCTCACTATAGTGGGTGATGTGACTGAGCTTCTTGATGGTTTGTTTTGGCCATAAGCTTAGTAAGAACCTAATATATTTCAGATGTAAATAGCATATCTATAAGATATTTATTAAATCTTTATAATAAGACAGAAAGGGGAACATGCTATTTTGTCTTACAATGTATTAACTTCATACATTACAAAAAAAAAGCAGTCCAGCTGGTGAACCAGTGTATGCAACATGTAATAACATATCGCACGACTATATTAAATACACTGAAACAAAATGAAGGTGAAAACAATAAAGGGAGGCAGGGAAGGGAGGGGAAATCTAGAAATGAACATAATAGATGGTTCATTCCGAAGTTCAACCTGCTGCAGTTTTCAGTGTTCTGATTAAAAAAAATATATATTTTTTTGGAAATAAGATGATAGAAGGTGTTCTGAACTACTGTGGAGACAAGATGGTCAAATGATAAGGAATTAAAAACAAAAGTTCCTAGATCCTTTTTGACAGTGTCTGATTAAAGGGGTGCATCACCTATACGGTATGAGAAAATGTTTTTTTTTTCCAAACATCTTTATTAAATTTACACATATGACAAAGGCAATCTTAAATTTATATAAATGAAAAACATACAAAATAATATCAGTTTAGTTACAAATAGTTTACATCACAAACACCATTGAAACAACTGTAGTTGTAAACATTATACATCACTTATAAACTATCCAGTCATTGGCCATTAAGCATTATATAGCTCGTTCAAATCCTGCCTCTTAAACCTCGTTCCTGCTCTGCATATATTTTTCACACAATAACCATTTTTTTCCTGTGTAGTTTGCTCCTTCCCTTTTCTAAAGATCCCAATTCCAGTTGTTTTATCTCTTTTACTATATTCACTACTTCTAGCAAAGTTGGTCTAGACTTTGATTTCCATTTTCTAGTAGTTGCTTTTTTGGCAACCACCATAATTAGACTCAGCAAGGCTTTAATATGTCTAGGCAATTCCAATTCCGTATCATAACTCAAAAAATCATCTCCAGTCTATGAGAAAAAATTTTGTTCACCAGAATGAACTATGCTACACTTTTTTTAATATTTAATTTGAGACTGTTGTCCTTGCACTAGTTACCATGGTCTAAAGTATGTTGTAGCAATTATGAACCCATGAAAAATAAACACCCAATTTATAGCTGTCTGCAGACATACAATAAGTCATGAATGTTGGCCTGAAGGTCTGAGAAATACATGCCAAATAGAAGAGAGCCCAATACTGAGCCCTGTGGTATACAACTGGCAAGTAGTTTGCTTTCAGATGTCTCACCTGCAACTGTAATCTCATGGGTTCTGTCAGACAACCAGTTAGCAATCTTCCAGACAACATAAAAATTTATATTCAGGTTTACAAGTATGTCAATAATGCCTTCAAAGGGAATAGTGTCAAAGGCCTTTGCCGGACCCAGGTATGTTGTATGTTCTCTTTAACCAATGCTCACTGCTTTGGTGCCTTTTCAAAGAAATTAATGAAGTTAAAGACCCATGACCTTCCTTTAACAAAGATGAGTTAATGAGAGTCCAGGATAAGAGTTTTTCCAGATTACTGAGGGCTGTGATAATACATTCCACAACTTGGCATATGTATCTAGTGAGACTAATGGATCTATAGGTACCAGGGTCCATGGCTAGGCCACCCTTGTGTAACAGCAGTACACTGGCTGTTTTCCAGGCTTTAGAAATGTAACTAGTTGAGAGGCCTAGATAAAAGAGGTTAAGTAGGGGTTCAGATAGGTCACATTTGGTACCAGTAATCAAGCAACCCTCATGTTATCAGGGTCCATGGATGAGGTGTTCTTAGGTTTTGAGGAGCACAGGGCTTTTCTCATTGTATCGAAGAGGGTGGCTGTGACTGTGGAATCTATGGAATAGCTGTAACTTTGGTTGGAGGAAAAATTGCACTAAATTTGTCAGCTAGGCTATTTGCTATTTACTTTGGAGTCGGAGTGGGCAATATTATTATGAACTTACTTTGAAGATCATTGGGTGTTGGTTCTTAATCTTCTGACATAGTTTAAAAAGGATTTGTGGTTATTTTTGTTTTAGAAGTTATTTAAGTTCATACCTACCCTTGAGCATCCTAATGGTTCCCTTAAGCTCTTTGCATACTGCTTAAGTGTAGCCTTAAGGTAATTAAAATAAGACCCCTTATTATATAATTTATTTTATATGGGTATTCCACCTCAAGGAGTGATTTTAATTTTTTCCATTATATGTGGTGCTTAAGGGGACTGCTTTATCAATACTAGAGGTCAAAGACATAGGTAGTAGCTTTAGCTGTAGGATCCATCGAAGGATGGTTACAGTGGAATTTATTTCATTAAGTAACGGAAGAAGGTTTTCTTCAGAGAAGTCCCTAAGCATAGAGGTATTTACAAGGCAAGTGCCATCAGTTTTAAAGGGAAAGGTCCCTGATTTATGGTCTGATTTAACAAGGAAAGGTGATAAATATGGAGGTAAGATATTGTCATATTTGTGAAGATAACATCTAGGTTATTGAGCCACTGGTAGGATGGTTAACTATTTGTACAAGGGAGCTAGCAAGAAAGTGTTGGAAATGCCTCATCCAGTTTATTGACTGATAGCTGAAATCCCCAACACGAAGCATTTGAGTTTAATGAGAATATCAGCTAAAGTGTTAAGATAGCTGAGGGGGGCATATATGTTCAATAGCTAATTGTTCAGTAGTAATTAATCTTGTCTGGGGTGATCTGGACATGTAGAACTTCCACTTTAGTGTCCTGCGGAACCTGTCATGAGGTGACAAATACTAATACTCATCCCACAATTGCCAGTAGGTTTGAATATGTGATAGGCACTAAATCCAGGGATAGAAGGAGTGCTTTCATTGCTTTATTCCTCAAAATACTTACTGCTATCAGGCTAGCTACAGAAGAGGCAAAGGCTGACTACGATTCCATATTGGCCAGTGCAGAACAAGTATAAGAAAACTGGATAATTTAATAACTTCCGCTTAGTATATGACACAGGCGATAATGAACTGGACTAGAAAAAATTGATAATATGGGATATTGCTAAAAATTCAGGAATATGACTCTTGACTACAGTAGTGTTCACAAGTGCAAAAAAAAAAGTAAAATGTAAACGTGACAGAAATATGTAGGAGCTGCAAGATAATCTTAACAAGTGGCAGCTTTAAAATGAGATTGCTATATTCAGTAGACTAATGTGACCTCTACTTAACAAGTAACAGCAATGAGCATCGAGAAAGTCTAACCCAATGGATCCAGGCACAGTAACTAGAGCAAAAGCTACAGATAATCTAAATGAATAGCTCCAAGTGCAGTAAAACCAAATAGTTTCAATGTTGTATCAGTACAGCAGTCAGCCAAGTGATAAAAATATATCACAGAAGTAATCCAGCACTCTCAAAAGGAGCAGTTTTAAGTTATGTAACACTACAATAATCAGTAACAAGTAGAAATGCCATGCTCAAAAACTGCTATCAGTAACTGAGATAATAAGTTAATGTGGTTTCTAACTACCTAGCACCAGTAACTGACAGCACTACACTGTTATACAGATATTGCCCATAGTGCAGATCTATTCCTGTTTATCATCTCATGACCTCAACCCATGTTAGTATAATTGTATTCATTTAGGTGAAGAACAGCATGCAGGCTAAACCTGTTGCTGCCTCAATGGTGCTTTATTTAGGCAGAGTCCATCAAATGGGTTGTTAATGAATTATTTATGGCAATAAATCAGACATTATCTTCTGTCTTGGTCACCTTTCATCTTTCACCTGCTTGTGATTCTGTGGATCATGCCATCTTGACTGAGGCTCTGAAATCATGTAATAGTCTCTTTAACACTATTTGCAATTGTTTTACATCTCACCTTTACAGTTTTTCACTGTCGGTAGTCTCAGGGGATAATTAATTTAGTAGTCACCCTCCAGAGTGTGAGGTGACACAGGTCTCAATCCTGCTGCTTTTATTAATGATGCTATACATATTGCCTCTTAGAGAGGTCATCAAATGTGTAGGTATTATTTATTAAATATATGCTGGTGATATCCAACTTTCCTTCTTTACGCAGGACTCTGTTACTAAATCTCATCCCACTGAAGACTGAGGTGATACTTTGCATATCACGGTTCATTCACTACATCCTTATCTCCTCCCTCTTCCTTCCCCTTATATGCAGTGGAAATCAACTGGAGTTAGAATTCTCAGTCCACGGTCTTGGCATGATATGTGCGGGCAGACATACACTGAAGGGCCAAGTACTAGCTGTAATCAAGGCATCACATTTGCAACTAACATTATTTTGCACGTTCAGAACTTAACCCCATCATTTTACTTTGTGACAGTGATTAATGTATGGTTATCTTCTCCTTCGGACTGTTGTAATACAGTTAACTGTGGGCATTCATATGGGACCTAATGCAGTATCAGTGGGTACAAACTTTGTAGATTGACTGGAGTGCTACCCCATTTAGTCATTTTATTCCAATCATGTGGGTTTGTACTTGCTGCCAATTGATGCAAGGTTAGCATTCATAGTGAGCCCTATATAGTTTCAGTCCTGTTTATGTGAAAGGGTTGCCAGGCCCTCATGTCATAAGAAGAGGGCTAATGGCTGTTCTGAGGACCAGTTTGGAAAGTCATGGCAGACTGCCTTTTGTTTATCTTGCCCTGGTCTTTTAGAATCATCTACCTTCCCTAATTCAGGTATGTGACTCTGAGGCCTTTTCAGTAAGCTTTTGATCTTATTTTTTTTATTTTTAAGAAGCACTGACGTAAATCCTTCTCATAGAGTGAATTTAAGTTATAGCAACTTATTTTAACAATATATTTTACCAATGTCTAATTTGCTTGCCATAGTGCAGTAACACAGGAGCCGCAAAATTCAGCTAAGAAGATATGGAAGTGAGCAGGTGAGTACTGGTTAGCCCATCTAAGGGTGAGAATGTTGGCTTGATCACATCACAGATCCATTACCTCAGAATTGCCTGGAATGTCAGCTCCATGCAACAAGAACTAGAAGAACATGCACTGAAATGAAACAAAACAAAAAATGTTTTTGTTTTAGCTGCACAGTGCAGCTGTGTGCATGTATGCATCCTTATTAGACTCTATATCAAGGCATTGCTCCATTCTTGTTGGTGAAAGTAAAGGGCTGTGGTTGCACAGGATAAAAATGTCCAGTCATAACCATTCACCCACTACTCGTGCCTAACAGTAGAACTCCACAAGCTAAACCCATTGGAGGTAACCCCATCCCATAGGGTAATCTGGGAATAATGGCACTATATCATATAAGTGAGGAAGTATTTTACAGCTGGGGCTTACTGATCAGGCTGCAATGAAGCAAACATATCTTGACCCTATTTATTTCTTTTTTTAACCAAATTACATTTATTAATGATAAACTTTAGCAGCAGTTTTAACATTACAAATAACTTCTTAAGCATAACTGATTTAACAGCTCAGATAGAAAATGCAAACCAAATTCCCACAAACAAAAATAAGATTGAATCCATATACCCCAGAAGTATTTACCAGTCAGCAAATGAAAATATATAAAGCAGTTATAAATCTTGTCTTAGACAAAATAGAAAAATGAGAAAGTATTACATTCAGATATATTTAAATCATTATGAGACCAAACTCTGAGTCTATTATAAACAATCAAAACTGATGTATCCTGTCTTCAGAGACTTGTTTCCAAAATAAAAAAAAATATGCACAAATGAGGCCATGGTGACATCAAAAGTTAGGACAGAGAAAACTGGTTTAAAACAACTAAAAGTTAACATCCAAGGGGGTTGGAGTATGGAGTCATAGTGGCCCAACAAATAGAATCAACAACCTTCAATCAAGCATTTCCACTTTTTTGCAACCCCACATGATGTGGAAGTAATTATGTGTAAAAAAAGCTCTAAGCTGAACACCCTGCTCAAGGGAGTAGAAAGTCAAATCTTTGGGTCTGTGAATCTCTTCTAAACAGAGAACCATCTCAGCCTGCAAGATGTCTTCAACACTAGACAGGAACAGATTTACAATACTTGCCACCATCAAATTTACAATTAATTCTCTTATGATCTCCCACAAAGGTGATGAATTCAGAAATGTGACTAGGTCAAATATGCAAAAGATCCCCCTTATGATCTAGTGATCCTGGTACAGTCTTAATATTAATCATTATCTTAAGATAGCCCATATACACAAAGGACATAAATATAATTATTGCAGTGGGAGCATTTGCTATCCTGATAACCCTTTCTCAAACCAAAGCTCTAACTTTTTAGGTTTTTATGGTGCCAAGGTGCCAGCTCGACGCCCAACCTTCAATTAAGGCACTTCCATTCACAAATGTCTTTCAAATGCCACTCGACCGTGGGGAGGATATGCAGACTCCACACAGAAGGCACTCCAGCCGAGAATCAAACTGCAAAACCTCTTGCTGTGAGGCGACAATGCTACCGCTGCACCACCGTGACTATATATATATATATATATATATATATATATATATATATATATATATACTGGGAACGCCAACCAACAGGTTAGCCGGATATCAGTAAACCGGCATCAAAACATGGTAGGTGCTTGGCCCTACATATTTCATTCTTACAGACCTTGCCTTAAAAGGAACTCTGCTTAATACTCCTTGGGCCCCAAAGCCTATCTCTGCACTGACAGTGTTTACTCAGAGGATAAACTTCATTGCTTAGGCACATGTTTTATATTCCCTCTTGGCCCATAGTTCTCATTTTGGTCTTGTATTCAGCCTCAGAATAAAATTATATATTCTGGGGTTCAGACAAAGGATCTCAAAATTAGTTTTATTATGCATCAACAAAACAGCACAAATGAGCCTTTCAGAAGGATAATCTTGTTAATGCTACTTTTGTTACAGCATAAATAAGAACTATCTTCATTGTATTGTGCAACGTGTTTTTATATTTAAACTACAAACACCTTCTAAGATACAACAGTAAACACACCCTCTAATAGTGTATCATAGTACTTAAAATATCACAAACTCGCAGCTAGTCAAACTTTATATCAGAGAAAACATGCAAATGTCATAAGAATTCACATATCAAAAGCTCTGCAAAATATATCTGAGTGCCAAGATACATGCTTAAAAATATTTCTGACTGCCTGCTCTTTAAACTTTAAAAATGTACCAACACTTTTAAGCATGAAGTATTTTTATATGGGCATTGTGTACATGAGATGGTTTAGCATGACTAACTACAAGCTTATAGGAAAAGCAACCATCCTTCCAGTGAGAATTTTTTTAAGTAATTCTGAAAGTGACAAAAAGAGTTATCTGCAGAACAGAATATGCAAAACCGCCTGTTAATTGTTGCTGTTCACGCAGTACAGGGCAGAATGGAGATCAATGAGAGCCTCCAGTGAAGCTCTTAGCAGTTTCCAGATACCAGTACAAAGAAAATGAAGGGATTATATGGTAGATGATTAGCTGGTTATAAACTGTTCTGTCTTGATGGCATGTACTATACATTGATACATAATCCAAAAATAAAAAGTACAAGTTTCAAACATACATAATCAAACAATGCCCTGGGCCTGTAAAGTAATTTCTAGAGAAATCTCTGCCGTGAACAATTGCTTTCATAGCTATTATTAGTCAATAACATTGCTCAAAGAATCTAGGCTACACCACTGAATCAAAACTTCTAAAAATCAATCTGAAACTAAGGACTTATAGATACAGGCATTTCAGCAATTTGTGAGGCTCTTTCACTTTCAGTTAGCTCAGAGATTTTATGTGAAACACAGTTGCCACACCAGAACTCTGAAAACTAATTTAAAATAAACTATGGAGATTGTTTCAACTGTCTGACCAGGCAGCTTTGGTGTGATGAATATATGCTTTAAAAGTTTTAACCCTAGATGGACAAATTTATTGATATAAAAATACACTAAAACACTTGGATCATCAATCTTGATCATGCTAAACAAGGCATTATATCATAAACAAGGCTCGAACAATAAGACCAGTTAAATTAAAGAACGTTCCAGGCAATTTTAAGAAAATAATTATGCTAGTCCCTAATAGGTTATGATGCAAAAAGTGATGATCTCTATTGTACTGCCTCAAATCAAATGAAAAATCACTGAAGTACATAAGTATAGCTTTTATATCGACTGTTCCTCTAAGTGCCCCTTATTAAACATTTACCACCAGTTAACAAATCTGACTCAGGCTTGGCAAGTCTTAATAATACCAACATCCAGTTGTCACCATATTCTTAAACTGTATGACTTCTATTTATAGCAGAACTAGTGTACTATATTACATTTTAATTTTATTTTCTTGTGAAACATATGAAGCAGTCAATAGTTAAAGGTTAACTGTCTACCATATCCACTTTGTGCAATTTGTCTTGCAAAACTGCCCCTTTCTTTCTCCGCATCTTCAGTCTACACTATCCTGGCATATAATTGTACAATATTTCTTACCTTTACCAACCAACCTTGCATCATTAATGCATACTATAGGAAAAGGTCACCCTGTCAATGAAAAATCCTATACAAGCTTGACATAAACTGAATAACTTTCATTTGACAATCATTTTCCTTTGTCCTCTCTCAGTAATGCTTTATCCACTGGTCATGTCCATTTTTCCATGGTGTTCTATATACCCAAGTTCTGTTTATTCTCTTCTCATGTTATACAGTCCGTCATTCTACTACATACTTCCCACTGCTTTAATCATCCAAATCATGTTCCCTTTCCTCCTTCACAAGTAACAGCAGAATGTTATTCTTTGCTTAGGGCCACTACAACTGCCCACATCGTTGTAAATGAGTATGAGGTTTATCCATAAATATGGCACTATTTTCTGAATCAAAATGAAACAAAAATGTGAGCTACACTTAAGCCTGATAAAACCTGTAGCAGATAAACCATAAAACTGAATAAGCAAATAAGAGCACTAATGAAATCATCCAAGGCAAACTTTTGAGTCCAAACTGGCCACATCTACTAAAGACATTCATAAGGCCTTCTTCACATATGTCCGCAATCTCAAAGGAAGCACTCAGATCTGCTCAGAATTGGTGATCAAGAACACCACATACACAAACGCTGTAGATATAGCCAACCTGCTGGCAGACAGGTTCAGTGAAAACTTCACCCCTCTGTCTCCCCATCAGTAAATCAGGACATCGCCAGCACCTGCCTCCACCCCTTATCTCTAGGGAGCAAGTCTTCACTGCCCACTCAAAGGCAAAAAATACAGCCTCCATGGGACCTGATAACATTCCAGACTGCATTCTACATAAACTCAGGCAGGAATTTGCAGCACCATTAGGCAGCCCATTCAACCAAAGCCTGAGTACTGGCTTCATTCCAGCCGAGTGGAGGACAGCCACTGTCATCCCTTTACACAAAGGTGCAGTGTTCACCGATCCAAGAAATTACAGACCCATCAGCCTAACTAGTCTGATCTGCAAGGCCACAGGCTGGATTATCATGGACTTCATTAACAAGGATATTGGCAACCTCCAAACACTCAATCCCACACAGTGTGGTTTTGTCAATAGGAGGTAATGCCTGTTAAATTTGGTTGACTTCTTTGAGATAGTCCCCAAAGCCATGGACAAGGGAAAGATGCTGCACACCACCTACCTTGACCTGGCCTTTAATACTATTCCCCGCTCAGGTATAATAGATAAACTCTCACAACTAGGCATCAATCCATGTGTTACCAGATGGGTAGCAAACTGGTTCACTGATAGAACCCACCTAGTCAAAATAGGGGACGACACCTCAAGTAGTAGACCTGTAATGAGCGGTGTACCCCAGGGATCAGTCTTGGGCTTCTGTTGTTTGGGATATACGTTTCTGAGGTGCAGGCCAAAATCAGTGGGCTGTGACTGACCAAGTTTACAGATGACTGCAATCTGGGTGCTGTCATCAATTCCCCTAGTGATGTGGACATCCTCCAAGAGGGTCTTACCCAAACAAATGACTGGTGCCAGAAACATGACCTCAAACTGAATGCCAAAAAATGCATCATCATCCCCTTTGAGGAGAGTGACATCCCCACAAATTATCACATTAATAATAAGGTCCTAAGCATGCCATTAGCTGTGAGTGACTTGGGCACCCAGGTTGATAGCAAACTGACTTTTGACTGCCACATTGCCTCCATTGTATGGAAAGCTTTCTACATGGCCTACCTCATTAGTAAGGGTATCTCATCCAGGGACAAGGTGGTCTTAACATTCCTGTATTCTTCACTTATAAGACCCATTATTGAGTACAATGCCCCTTTCGGCATGTACCTCACAAAGCACATGTAGCAGCTGTAGAGACCACAGAGGTTCTTCACCAGGACAATCCAGGGCCTCAAACATCTTCCCTACACAGATAGGCCAAAGACCCTGTCCCTCTAATCAGTCTCCTACAGACTCCTCAGAGGTGACCTCTGTCTGGCATACAAAGCGATCTCAAACCCTGCCTTGATGGGAATGCTGCATATCCACAAGTCAAGCTGCACTCAAGTAACCCACATGAGCAACCTCAACCTGGTCTGGGACATCAACAGAACTTGCTGGTGGGACAGATTTGTGTCCCAGACAATCCCCTTTTGCAGAATATACTCCCTCTCCATGTCAAGCAAAGTACTTCATTAACCCTTTTTAAGTGCAACCTGGATAACTGAATGGGGAACAAAAAAATACACCCTGGGATTCCACCAGTGTCCCTGCTGGACAGTGGCATCAGGTGTTGACTTGTCAGAACATGGGCTAAATTCTTGGCTAGGCTTATAAGAGCCTCAGGGCCAATAGTCTAGTAACTTCCTATGATTCTATGATCCTAAATGAGAAGTTATGTACCTGCCATAACGTTCCATGTTAGTTGTCTTCTTCTCGCCTTCTTTCTTGCTGGATGGGTTTGGAGTCGATCCTCAGCTCTGACTCGGCCTATACTAAAGCTCGAGAGCTATTTTTACCAGCTCGAGGCTACCCTGTATCCCACAATGCTAGGCGCTAACTACCCAGATCTTGTTTGATAACCAACACCATAGCAGTTCTGTTCTCAGAACAAAGGAGAAAGAGGAATGCCTATATATAGAACATAGCAAGAAAAAGCAACCATGGGAGTCCATACTGGGATGAAAAGAAGGCCCAGAAGGATCCTCTCGGTCTGTCCAGGCTAGGGGGTTGGAGGGTGGGACGCAAGAAAGAAGGCGAGAAGAAGACAACTAACATGGAATGTTATAGTAGGTACATAACTTCTCAATGTTAAGTTGTCAATCTCGCCTTCGTTCTTGCTGGATGAGACCGCATCCCTAGCACCTCAACCCTGGGTGGCTCATCGGAACAGACTCTTGAGGATGGTGGAACTGAAGTTAGCTCGGCTTCTGGAGGCCATGTCCAGTTTGTAATGAGAAATAAAGGTATGAGGAGAGGACCATGTGGCTGCCGCGCAAATGGAGTCTATAGGCAACCTAGCCTAAAAGGCTATTGTCATAGCTAAGGATCTAGATGAGTGGGCTCTAGGCCTTGAAGGAAGTTCTTGACGCCTCAGTTCATAGATGAAAGTAATCACAGAAGCCAACCATCTAGAAAGGGTTACTTTGGAAACTGGAAGGCCTTTCTTCCCTTCCGCATAAGACAGGAAGAGCTGCTCAGATTTCCTAACTTGCTTGGTTCTATCCAGGTAGTAACGGAGTTGATGGTGAACATCCAAAAAATGCAACTTTTGTTCCGCTCTGTTGGAGTAATTAGGGAAGAAAACTGGGAAATCGATAGTCTGGTTTAGATTTGCCTCAGAAGATATCTTAGGTAAAAAATATGGGTTAGTTCTGAGAGACACTCTATCTTTATGGAAAACCAGATAAGGAGGACGAATGCAAAGGGAGTGAAGTTCTGAGACTCTCCTCGCGGAAGTTATGGCCACTAGAAATAGAGTTTTCTGTAAGAGTAACTTCAAGGAACAGGAAGCCGCAGGTTCAAAGGGAGGGAGAATCAAAGAGGTTAAAACCAGATTCAAATCCCACTGTGGAGGGGGATCCCTGATTGGGGGCTTAAGTAAAAAGATACCTTTGAGGAAGGCTTTACAAAGTTTATGGGACATAACAGTGGAGTCTGACAAGCCAACATGAAAATTTGAAATGGCCGCTAACTGAACTCTGATAGTGGACGAAGAAGAACCTGATTGAAAAAGTTCGGCCAAGAAATCTAGGACTGATTGGATAGGTGCCGTGAAAGGGTCCATGTTTCTAGTCTCTGCCCAGAAGGAAAAACGTTTCCATTTGCTAGCATAAATCCTCCTGGTAGAAGATTTGTGGGAAGCTAGAATGATGTCACTAACTGAATGGGAAATAAAGGGAAGCCTGGCTAAGGTTGGAAGTGGAGCAACCAAGCTGTGAGGTTGAGAGAGGGGAGGGACTGGTGCAGCTCGCCCGACTGATGGGTCAAGAGATCTGGCACTGGGTCCAGATACCAGGGCTGCTCCAAGAAGTAACGATGCAGGAACGGAAACCAGATTTGTCAAGGCCAGTAAGGGGCAATGAGGATCATTGTGGATCTCAATGTGGTAGCTTTCTGACTCAACTGTGTGATTAAAGGAAAGGGGGGAAAAGCGTATAGAAGACTCCGGGGCCAATCGTGGACTAGAGCATCTCTGGGGGGGGGTGGCCAGGAAGAGGGAAAAGAGTGAAGAAGTCGTGGCACTTGCTGTTTTGAGGTGTTGCGAAAAGATCGCAGCAAGGCTGACCCCATCTTCGGAAAATTTTGTTCACTACTGACTGCTTGAGATACCACTTGTGCGGCATGAGAATGGCTCTGCTCAGCCTGTCCGCTATGACGTTGGACTTCCCGGGGATATGCGTTGCTATCAGAAACCGCTGAGAAGAGATCGCCCACTGCCAAAGTCTGAGTGCTTATCGACATAAGGGATAGGACTTGGTTCCGGCCTGCTTGTTGATGTACCACACTATGGACATATTGTCCGTCTGAACTGCAATAGTCCCGATGGGAAGAGAGTCCTGAAGGGCTTGCAACGCTAAAAGTACTGCTCTCATCTCCAGGACATTTATGTGCAGGTGGCACTTGAAAGGTTTCCATGTGCCCTGGACTGTCCTGCCCTGAAAATGCCCCCCCACTTGATCAGGGAGGCGTCCGTTGTCACCGTAGCAACCGGGGGGGGGAACAAAGTGTCTGCCCTGAATGACTTGAAGGGAGACCATCCACCAAGAAAGGTGTTTCTTGCATGATTGGGTGATTAAAATGTTGTGTGACATTGGAAGCTGTTGAAAGGACCACTGGGAAAAGAGCATCCACTGAAGGATCCGCATGTGAAAGCGAGCTAGGGGAAGTAACGTAATGGCTGCTGCCATGAGACCTAAAGTTTTCAGTACAAACCTGGCCTGGATTCTGTTGCTCTGAAGAAGGATGTGAACGTGTCCGCGAATATCTGAAATTCTTTGTGCGGTTAGTTTTGAGGACAGTTTGACTGTGTCTAATATGGCGCCTATGAAAGTAATAGACTGACAAGGTGACAAGGTAGACTTTTTGAAATTTATGGAGATACCTAGCTCTTTGCAAATTTGAATGGTGTAATCTCTGGACTGAAGAAGTTGATGCCTGGTGGTGGTGGTAAGGAGCCAGTCATCCAGATATGGAAACACCTGGAATCCTTGACGTCTCAGATGAGCCGTAACCACTGCCATGCATTTGGTGAACACTCGGGGAGGCTGTAGTGAGACCAAAGGGCAGGGCCCTGAGCTGGTAGTGACTGGCCCCCAGCCGGAAGCAGAGAAACCTCCTGGAGCGCCTGTGCATCTTGATGTGGTAGTACGCATCCTGAAGGTCTATAATTGTCCTGGCCCAAAAAGGGTAGAATGGACTGTAGCATGACCATCCAGAACTTCGTTCTTTGGACAGACCTGTTCAGCCTTCTGAGATCCAAAATTGGTCTCCAGTCCCCTGTCTTTTTTTGGTACCAAAAAGAACTTGGAGTAGATTCCGGATCCTTGCTGGTCTGCTGGGACTGGTTGGATGGCTCTTTTTCTTAGCAGTTTTGAGATTTCTAATACTGCTTGTTCCCTTAGACTGGGTGGAACATCTGGAAGGGTCCTTTTTGGCTGTGTTGGGGTGTGGGCAAAGGGAATTTCGTAACCCTCGGATATGATCGACCGTACCCATCTGTCTTGGGTGAGGGAAAGCCAGGTTTCCGGGTACAGTGATAATCTTCCCCCGACTGCCTCTGAAGGCGGACAGTCGAGCAGCTTCTCAGGGATGCTGGAAGGGCTGGCCAGAGACAGCTTCTCTGCTACCCTGATTCTGCGGACCCCCTCTGCCCCTAGGGCGGTGTCTGTTATTGTTCCCCCCCTGCCTCTAGAGGGGAACTCACCTCGTGTATCAGGCGCGACTCCCTGTGGTTTGCAAAACCACATTTTTCCACCCTTCTGACCCTTAGGGTATGGTCTAGATGGGGTGGAAAAATGGACTCCCATGGCAGAGAGAGTCTTGCCATCCTGTTCGCATCTGGTCAAAGTATCCTTCACCTGAGGTCCAAACAACGCCGAACCATCAAAGGGGGAGTTAGTGAAGGACGCCTTGAATGGGGTCAGCAAAGTTACAAAGCCGCATCCAGGTGTGACGCCTTAAGGCCACGCCTGTGCCTGCAGCCCTACTCACCCCATCGGCCACATAGGAAATAAGCCACATGGAAGAGTTAACAATCGAGTTTAGAGTTGCCAGCTTGGAGTTGATTTTGTCTTGAGACCCCGCAGCTGTTGGATCCTGTAGAGTATCACCTATTTCTTTGAGCATGTCTCTTTGAAGGCGGGTGAAATGACACAAGTAATTCAGCGACCGCATGGTAAAGGTCGCTGAAGAAAACATCCGCGTGCCATACCTATCCATAGTCCTAGATTCCTTATTAGGAGGATGGATCGGTACTGAGGGATCAGCCAGTTCCTTTTTAGTGGCTGCCGCCACCATCATGGCATCAACAGGGACACCCTTGGTTAAAAACTGCTTATCAGAATGGGCTGTGATAAATTTTGAAGGCCTCCGTGGGGTAGGTTACATCGTGTCAGGGGCCATCCATGCCTTCTGCACCACCACTTCCATGAGGGGGTCAAAGGGTGGAGACACCCAGGAGGTGGAAGGACGAGAACCAAAAGCCTCTAGGTAAACCGACTCATCCTCGGAAGGATTGAGGGTAGACCAGTTCCCCCTCTGCTTGAGGATCACAAGGATGTCAGAAAAGGAGACATCCTCAGAGGGGGACCGTGGGGACCCTTCCAACTCATCCAAGTCAGTGTCAGATGTGATGGACTCAGGGGAGTCCACATGCTTCCTCTTGCATTTCCTCTTCCGAGGGAGCTCCCCTGATGGATCAGGGGAGGCCTCGGAAGAGGAGGATGCTCCCAATGGGGGCACCTGAGGCATTGGATCTCTGCGGTCGGGGTCAAGTGGATGGGTAGAAACCGTAGCAGGCACAACAGTGGGAGGAGCTGAGTGAGCTGACCGTGAAGCAGGCACAGGGGCCAGCACACTCCTCATGACCTCAAAAGCACCCCTATCAGGCAGGAAAGAAGGTCCCCACTCTGAAGAGATAAGGACCCCTCCCGGCACCGAGAGGGATGGCTCCAAGGCCGATGTCGAGGCCAAACTCACCTGTGCCGAGGCTCCGAGAGGGAGAACAGGGTCGGACAAGGGTCCGATGCCACTCGCCCCCTTGGAGCTGACGAGGGAGTCCCAGTGCCCGGATCTCTCCAAGGATGGAACCATGGAAGAAATCGGAGCTGACGACAGAGCCGAAAGGTGTGGTATCGGCTCTGACGTGTTGACTGTCCCGGCTCCCACGAACTCCAGCTCTGAGCTCAGAGCAAGAGTCAGAGGAGGAATCAACACAGGAATGGGGATAGCCGCTGTCTGATGAGAAGAGCTATGAAGCATCTGGGCCAGTGCCTGCGACTTAAGGAGTCTGCTAACCACCCTCTCGAGGTCATGCTCCAAAAGCCTGGAAGACCGAGAGGAATGGGACCGATGGCTCCGCTCCAAAAGCAAGGGAGATCTCGGAGCCAAATGGACTGACTCCAAAGAAGGAGACCTGGAGTGCTTACGGCTCGCAGATGGTTCCGACACAACAATCAGATCCGACTGAGTCTTGGGAGCAATGGCTCTGGCCGGAGCCAGCGTAGAAGCACTAAGAGCACCACTATCCAAAGGCTCTGTACGTGGAGCCGACGGCTTAGTAGGCTTCAAAGGTTTACCCGACGAAGACTTGGTCAGGGAACCTTCAGGCTTCAACAAGCCTCTCAAGATAAGCTTGTTTCTGTGCTCCTGCAGGACTCTTGGACTGAATGCATGGCAGACAGAACAAGAGTCCTGCAGGTGCAGAGGGCCCAGGCAATAAACACAAGAAGTGTGACCGTCTGTCAGAGACATCTTCTGACAGCACGAGTCACACTTCTTGAAGCCGGAAACCCGGGAATCTTTAGACATCCTGACACACACACACACAAAGACTAAGATTATTTTAACTGACAAAATAAAGTAATTTAAACTAAAATTAACTAAAAATTAAACTAAAAATTAGCCCAAAGGCCTAGCAATCTACGGAGTGGGGGTAGGGAATGAGAGGGAAGATAGAAATAAACCTGAAAGGGAACTATCTAAGGCGGGGATACACTAGAGAGGTAAGCAGGATCTAACAGAAAAACTAATAAAGAAAAAAGATAGGAAAAACCTTACCAGAAAAGATTTTTTACAAATCTAACCTGAGAGCCGGCAAAAACGCAACCTCGCAGCTGAAGCGGCAAACGAGATCTGAGTAGTTAGCGCCTAGCATTGTGGGATACAGGGTAGCCTCGAGCCAGTAAAAATAGCTCTCGAGCTTTAGTATAGGCCGAGTCAGAGCCGAGGATCGGCTCCAAACCCATCCAGCAAGAATGAAGGCGAGATTGACAACTTAACATTATGTAATTTAATCTGCAATGTGTGTGTTTCTGTGGCATAAAGGATGTGTAAACACTTGACATTTTTTCTGTGAATGTGAAAAGGAAATAAAAAGAATGAAAAAGAAAATGTATGGAATTTTTAATTTGTAATTAAAGTGTAAACTATAACTTCCTACATTCATATTCAGTTACATCATCTAAGTTCTGCATGAAAAAAAGAGTTAACAATAAAATAGTTGTTGAGCTTTGTTTGAACATTTGAGAAGAACTCTGCAGTTCGTCACTTTACTTTTTTTTTCAGCACTTGCGTTGAAATATGCTGGAAATCCAGATAAGTTTAGCTTAAGATGCAGTGATTCCTGTGGTTTAGTTTTAACTAGTTAAAGAAACAGTTAGATGTTTTTCTTTATTCCACTTTTTTCATTCAATTAAGTATTATGTGCTTCCTTGTGCATGTTAGTATCTCTGTCTGCATTTAACTATTTATGGTATTGCTCAACTCATTCTCTCCTAAGTAAAGCATTTTTTTTTATTTATTTACTTTGAACATGTTGTGGTTGGTGATCATTTATGTATTTATTAATTCATAAGGGGGATTTCTGAAAAGCTGGTGACAAACTGTTTAACTAATACCTCTATTGGTTAGAAAATGGTCTAAACACTATCATTATTGTTCATAGAGAAATTTCTCTCAATAATAAGAGTGATGCAGTAACTGGGTGGTCCCCAGCCTGATAATATGGAGAGGTGGCTGCTTACTACTGTAAGCCGAGAGAAAAGGTTGAAGAGTTGGAGAATATTACCCACCCTTCCTGGAAATTATATTTTGTGTATAAGTGTGTAAGTGTGTATGTGTACGTGTGTGTGTGTGTGTGTGTGTGTGTGTGTGTGTGTGTGTGTGCGCGTGTGTGTGTGTTTCTGTCTGTCTGTCTGGTGCCTGTGTGAGTAAACATACAATTTTATTTAAATTACACTAGTAAACCAAAAACAAGGCTGAAGTCACCAAAAACTAACAGAAACAAGAAACCAAGGTGACCGGGCTACAAACATGCACTAAAAAGAAACTGAACCAAATCAAATAAATAAAATGAAATGTATTCAAAATGATTACACTCTTCCATCCTATTATGTTTAGAACTTCATCAGAAAAAATAGTAAGACAAATCTATCTTTTATATTCTAAAACCACAGTAATTAACCAATCAAATGCATCAAATGATTAATCATTAAAGGGCCAGTAATAAGCAATAGCTGAACACCCAAAACACATACCCCCGGATTCAGCAAACTTCCGTGCAAGAAATGCTTATTCTTGCATGGAAGAGACCATTCCCATGCAGTACAGCAGAGCACCATGCATATTCATGAAGGTGTGCTGCCATGCTCTAATACGGACACCGTTCTGTGTGCAAGTGCAGGGGGTGTGTCTGTGCAGTGCATAGACACTAAACACTCCCCCTGCACTCAGAAAGTGCCATACAGCACTTCCTAAGCCATACTGGCATAATATTAGAGCATAGCTCTAATATTATGCCAGTATTTCAGTGTCCGTGGACACTGAAATGTAAAATAAATAATTTCAGCGTCCGTGGACACTGAAATAATACCGACAAACAGGAAAGCAATACAGGGGGTGTGTCACAGCTTCTGTGACACACCCCCTGTATTACTAAAGCACCGTACAGCACATCAGCATCCTGCAGAAGCAGGAAATATGTGCAAATGCACACTGTACCTGTCAGCCATACAGATTTTCATAGACATGGTCATGGTCCACAGTCCAGAACATGATGGTGATCTAGCAAACTAATGGAAAAGCATCAACAGTGAAGTGGAAAATAATGAGAGACATTTGAGTTCCAGACATCATACCCTTCAGAAAAGTCATGCTACATCAAAGCCTGTGAGTCTATCAACTTTCTAAGTTTGCAAGAGCAATACATAGATAATGATGCAGAGAGCAATGTGCAAACCCCCACAGTAAATAAAAATAAAACATATGTAATTTTTTTCTGTCCGCAATAAAGTTTAAGCATAGCTGAGTGGGAGTGCGTGTCACACAGCTATGCTCAGCCTAGTTTACACATCTCAATGAGCTAAATAGAAATATATGGCTAAAACAATGTAAAAATGAAAGAGTGTACTGGTAGTGCTTAGAGCTTTAACTTAGCAAGTACGTATTCACTGTTCGAATCTCCATTCAGTCCATTCATTTTTATCTGTTAAAAAAGCACAGAAATATATTTTGTTATCAGTAGGTAGTGAATAATATATATATATATATATATATATATATATATATATATATATATATATATATATATATGTATATATATATACATATATATATATATATATATATATATATATATATATATATATATATATATATATTAACCAGGGTAGTGTAGCAGGTCCAAATGTGAGGATGTCAGTGTAGTACAGATGTGAAATCTCCATATAAACATAAATGTCCCATACAGCATAGCCACAAAAGAATGTATTGTAATGAAAGAACATAGTGGGATGTAATGGAAGGTAAACATACATATCATAATATGTCATTTATGAGGAATCAACCCCACAATGCTGATAGTCTGTAAAAGGAAAGCTGAACAATGCTAACTTGTGCTTAGCTATGCTTAGCCAGAATAAGCATTGCTTCTATATAAATTCTAAGCAAGAACTAGCATAGTTAAGCAGATTTGTGCTCTGGTAAGCAGTGCTTAGAATCTACCCCTCTAAGCAGTGCTCAAACCAGCTATGCGGGTTTGCCCGGCACTTAGCTTACCTTAGCATATTCAAAACAATCCAATCACAGGCAGGAATACAGCTCATAACTGGTTGTAGCTCCCCACTGTAGGCAGTATGGCTGGTGTTGGAGAGGGTATGCACTTTCAGGCACAGAGCTGGGGCATACCAGAGTCCAACATCATGGTAGGACTCCTTGTTAAAAACCATGATGTGAGACTGATGCAGGGCAGTACCAGGGCTCCCAATACAAATGGAGGTCTGGGAAAGTCTCGCCCATGATCTCACCAGTGCCACTGGCATCCCTTGGACTGGTGAGCAGGTCCAGCACCACTATGCCAACTTGAAGCAGAGGAAGAGGGAGCTCTTGGACCAGTGTGTCCAAAAAGCATGGCAGAGGAATGATGTCCCAGGCATGTGTAAGTATTCATATCAATAACTGTTTACCAAAGTCCAGCCTGTGTATGTGATGGATAGGTATGCATAGCTGTTTCTCTATCTTCTTTACAGCTCCAGCTGAGTGGGCTGTGAACCAGCAAGCCCATGCAAGCAGGTTGCAAAGGCTGCATCATGAGGCTGGTGAGTAACAAACGAGCTTGTAGTATTAATACCAAATAAATATAAAGGAGTAGAATGTCACCTTGCAGTATTAAATATGGGTATGGTTTGTACTGAATAAACCAGACAATATTACAGTAATAGTGTCATATAGGTTATATATAAATAAAACTGTAACTGCCTGTCAATAAAATTCAAAGCCCTGGACTGATTGTGCTTACTCTGGTATGGTATAAATTGAAATGTGTACAGGTATTGCATAGCAACTATAGCTCTGAAAGCATTAAACAATCAAGTCTCATCTGACAAAGTTAGTGCATCTGTAAGACACAATATTAACTGATTTGAAATGTTTCATGCACCAAGATCTGATATCTGAGTAGTAATGTTGTGTTAACCACTATTTTCCATGCTGTGCTATGTCAAAAGGTATGTATAGGAATGTATGTATAAGAATGTTGTAATTACAAGGTCAGATTGTACAACAAAAAGAGAATGAGACAGAAATTCATCAAAAAGCAATAGCTGTTTCTCAATAGCTCCTTCTGATGAAACACAAACTTGTTGTGCTTTTAGCAGAAAAAGCCACAGTTCGAATCCCAGGAGTGGTAGTAAGCTGTATGCATAATTTCAACTAGGATTTTGTAAATATGTGTAGAAACAGTCAGGTAGTGTCAACATAAATGCCCTACACAGGTCTTCCAGGTAAGAGAATGTATAAAGCAGCTATAAGAAGGCTGTAGCTATACTGTGTCCAACACCTGGGGTCCAACCCCAAGGCTGAAAATGACAGCAAGATAAGTACATACACCAAGTGGTCTCCCCTAAGAAATGTTCAAAAGTGTCATGCTGTCACAGCTACTGGTCCCTGCTGCCAACAACTAGGGTGATGGATAGATATCAAGACAGAGTATGGCAGTAGT
Organism: Protopterus annectens; assembly: GCF_019279795.1. Classification (NCBI taxonomy): domain Eukaryota; kingdom Metazoa; phylum Chordata; order Ceratodontiformes; family Protopteridae; genus Protopterus; species Protopterus annectens. The sequence continues at coordinate 98,708,698 of NC_056726.1, read as the reverse complement.
GCGCGTGCACACACACACACACACACACACACACACACACACACACACACACACACACACACTATGAGTGCACATGGTAGGGTGGCATAATGGTTAAGGCGGTTACCTTACATGCACAAGGTGCAGGGTTTGATTATTACATGGGGTAATTGGCTAGGCTTAAAATGGCCCACAGGGGCAATTAGCCTAGTAGTAATCTATGAACCTATGAACCTATATGTAACCCTGCTTATGTGAATATGGGTGGAAACAGTCAGGTAGTGTTAACAGAAATTTCCTCCACACATCCTCCAGGTAAGTGAAGGTATAAAGTAGGTATAAGAAGGCTGTAATTATACACTGTATACAAACATACCACTGCCCAACCCAAGGCCATAGGTTGTTGTAATAATACCTGCAGAGTAATGATTAGAGCAATGATCATTAAAGCTGTGATCACCGCAAGAACCTACATTTGTTAACTGACATCTCTCTCTCTCCCCCACCTTATCATCACCAATAATCTAAACACATAAATGAATGGGTATGTTTTCCACCAAACCTACCATTGGGACATGCACCCTATTGTTCTACAAATGTTGAAATGCTTTCCAATTAATTTTCCTTGTTCAAATACTATCATTGGTGTTCTGTTGTTATCAATGTAACCTGCATGCCGGTGTAATGCCCACTGTGGTTCCATATCTGCACGTGTTCTGTTTGCTATGCAAATGTTCCAAATCTGTCATTTTGGATTAATGGGAATACTCATGCATACTGTTATAACTAATCCTGGAATGTGTTTACCATTACTAGCTAACATATGTTCTAAAACTGCAACACCATAGCACATCTGGGAAGGCTGATCCCAGGGGATCTACCTCTCCTGCCTCATCTGGCTGTGGCACCAGGCCCCAGCACATCTGGGTCCCACCACATGACCTCTTTGTCCTCTGGTCTTGCACCACCTTTGGGTGGAACCACCTCAGAGGATGGGGTTAAGCCCCCCTGGACATGGGCACGGACAGGATCCTGTCACCTGAAGCCAGGTCCAGGGTCTGGTGCATAGTGAGTTCCACAAAGAATTGGGAGGTCTGCTATTCCAGCTTGAGGGCCACATGGTGCAATTAGAGGGTCAGCCTGCCCCTACTGCTCAGCCTGCAGCACAGCCAACCCATGAAAGTGCAGTGGTGACTGCCCATGGGTGGGGACCTCAGTCCCACTGTATCCATTTGGGGGCTCATATGCTTCCGAATACCAAACACTCCTCCCTGTCCAACATGTTTACCTGCCATATGTGTCATATACCGCCCCTATATGCTGTCTTGTCTGTCTTCCTACCCAGCCTACCTCCCCAAATATACCTACTATCCTTTCCCAACATCTCACTCTCACCTTAGAGAAAAAAAGGGCAATCTGTTCCCCAAAAAAAAATGTCACTCCATACATAGCTCTCTATTTCGCACACATGTCCGCTGGATATATGTAATCTGGTCTAACTGGCTTCACAACACATTATTGTTGTCCTCACCCCTCTCTCAGGTGTTTGAGTCTTCAAATTTACCTCCAAATTCAGTATATGTGCACAGCTGTTTCTGTAGAAGAAATGGACACCTATGGACCTTCCCTACACACATCCTGCACATCCCTAGCTATTTTTCATATTGTTTTTCCCTCTTCATGCCCCCTTTTTCACCACTTTCCTATCACCCCTTTTTTCTTTTCTTTTAAAGAAATTAGCATGGGGGTAAGTGGTAGTAAGCGGGAGTAAGCCTGTTTGCATGGTGCTAAGCAATGCCTACACAGATTAAGCACTTTTAAGGCTGTCTGTAAACATAGTTAACCAGAAGTTAGCATTGCTTACCACTGCGCAAAACTGCACAAACCCACTTACAACTGCTTAAAAGTGCCTTAATCACTCTGTATCCAACAGCCCTTTTTCTTCCCAGCAACAAAATAACAAGCCCTTGTAAGGCTTGAACCCAGGACCCGACACAGCATAACCACAGCAATTTACCACTAAGCCATCTGAGCTGCTAAAATGGCTAATCTTTTTTTCAAACATATCATTCAGTAGAGTCATTCAACAGTGGGGAAAATGTTTGTGAACATAAGTCAAGTTTTGTACATATATATATAAATGTATATGTGTAAGGAGATGTATGTATATATATATATATATATATATATATATATATATATATATATATATATATAAACATTAATACGTAATATATGTAGAGATATACATATAAAATATATAAAATAATATCCACACATATATATATATATATATATATATATATATAAAAGTAAATAAATACATTTATATATATATATATATATATATATATATATATATATATATATATATATATATATGTATATATATGTATGTACCTAAAACAATATATATATATATATATATATATATATATATATATATATATATATATATATCAATATGTATATATATATATATATGGATTCATATCATTTCACTGAAAGACCATTTCACTGACACCCATTTCACTGAGAGCAAATCACCTAAAGTTCATTTCACTGAAAGTTCATTTCACCTAAAACTCATTTCACTGACAAGTAGTACTCTAAGGCAAGTCAAAGGTATATGTCCTTTTCCCCACTCTAGTGTGATCCTCGTGATAGTATATATAGTTAAGGGGGGTGCTAATTTGGTTTTCTGTTGTCTGGTTTTGTTTTACATTATTTGGTAAAACCCAACTAGGTGGGGGAATACATCCCCCACCCTCCCAATGTGGGGAGCTTTGCCCCTCACACCCCCCTAACTATATATACTAACACCAAGATCGCACTACAATGGAGAAAAGGACATACACCTTTGACTTGCCTTAGAGTACTACTTGCCAGTGAAATCAGTTTTAGGTGAAATGAGTTTTAGGTGAAATGAACCTTAGGTGATTTGGTCTCAGTGAAATGGGTGTCAGTGAAATGGTCTTTCAGTGAAGTGATACGAATCCATATAATAAATATATATATGGTTACCTATGAAAATATTGAGCAGCTGAAATATCGAACACATATGATCGAGATCATATGGTCGATATTTCAGATGATCGATCACTGTAAAGTATTAAAACAATAAAAAAAACAAACACGAAGATTTTATTGTACCCCCCACATCCCCCCTACTTAAATATACTAACTCTGAGATCGCGCTACACCGACAATACAGCGCAGAACAGGAATTATTCCTATTCCCTGCTGTAGCATGATCTCGGAGTTGGTATATATTTAAGTAGGGGGGGTGTGAGGGGCACAGCCCCCCACATGGGGGGTGCAGGGGGCTTGCACCCTGCAATAATGTCTTCATGTTTGTGTTTTGTTTTTTTTGTTTTTTTAATACTTTACAGTGATCGATCATCTGAAATCCATATGGTCTTGACCATATGGTGTTCGATATTTCAGCTGCTCGATCTTTTCATAGGTATATATATATATATATATATATATATATATATATATATATATATATATATATATATAGTGCAGTCAGACATCTGATCCATACTCTGAACCTCTTACTACAACAAATCTGTCCAAAGGCTGTCAAAATGGGCCCAAACTAGGGACCTCTTTAAATGAATGCCCTTATCCCTTCCTCCCCAGCAGCCACTGTTCTTCCAAGTCTTGAACCCAGGGCCTTATAACCTACATTCAAAGCACTCTACCATTACACCATCTGAGCTCTCTAAAATAGTGATGATTTTCCAAACATATCAGTTAGTACAGTCATTCAACAGTAGGGAAAAGAGTTTATAGAATCAGTCAGGTTCTCTATATATACATGTATATATTTATGAAGATGCATATATGTGGACAAATCTATACATTATATATATATATATAGAGAGAGAGAGAGAGAGACAGAGAGATACATCTAAATTTACATCTACATATATGCATTCACACATATATATAGAAAGGTGTGTGTGTGTGTGTGTGTGTGTGTGTGTGTAAATATGTACATATATATATATATATATATATATATATATATATATATATATATGTGTGTGTGTGTGTGTGTGTGTGTGTGTGTGTATATACATAAATATACATAAATATATATTACAGCTACAAACACATGCAATCTGAGGGTCATGCTGCTGCACCCTAGAAGTCTACATCTGAAAACTCACTCACTGGAAGTATTCCTTAAAATGGGGAACAATGACATCTGTGCTGTAACAAAGACCTGGTTAAAGGCACCAGGAAGCATCCCTACACTACCAGCCCATAACTCATTCCACACCTTTTAGCTGCAGAACTTGGACTGAAGCTCCAAATGTGGTCGTATTTCCATATTCATAAATCATGCACACACCTTCAGAGTGGTAGACCAACATTATGCATAACAGATCCTGCAGGTGTAGCTAACACTGGGTAAGACAGTGGTTTAGGTTGTAGCCTGCAATCGGTCCCCAAACAAGTCCAAAGACTCACACTCCAAGTCCCTAAACACCCTGGAGAATATTAGTGTCCAACCTAACACTCTCATACTGGTTGACTTCAACTACCCCACCATTAACTGGGAAAGCTACTCATGGACCAATGCACTTAACCATCACATCGACCTGGTCTTTACTTACATGGCCGACTGTTGCCATACACTAATAGTCAACTCCTCCCTTGTTATATCTGACCACAAAGTAAGCACCTTTGGAAATCCACAGCCCTCCAACCCCCCCCCCCCTGCACAGGTAACCACCATGAAAAGCCTTTCCAAAGCTAATTATGGCCTCCTAAAAACAGCGGTGGCTAACCTCATGGCAGCCATGCAAATGGAGACTAGTTGCATGACTGCTGAATCAAACAACAATGCACTATGAACATGTACACAAATGCATGGATACCACCATACCCAATAGAACCAAGACCCTCACTTCCAAAAAAATGGAAGCCAATCTGATGGTTCCCACCCATAAATAAACTGTACAACAGAAGGAGTGAACTGATAAGGAATAAGGTGAAGTCCCAAGACTGGAAAAAAATCCTTATCAGACTCAATTAAAAGTTGAGATTCCTCATCAAATACTATAAAGTTATCTGTGAAATCAGAATTTGAGTACATAGTAAAGACAGCCACAAGGCCTCATACAGTTATGTAAAGAATCTCCATGGCAATACCAAGATCTATTCTAAGCTGCTAGACAATGGTACCTCTTAGACTGAGCCAACAAATATTGCCAGTATATTGGCTGACATATTGAGTGCAAACCTTACCCCTCTCACCCCCCCAAAGGACTAATCACAATACCAGGACACTGCCAGGCACCCAGTATTACTGCTGCACAGATTAAAACACCACAGTCCAAGGCCAAAAATACAACTTCTATGGGACTTGACAATATCCCTGGCTGTGTTCTACATGAACTACAGAGTGATCTGGCACCTCATCTGTGTGCCCTGTTCAAGCACAGCCTCGTCTCAGGCTTTGTCCCTACTGAATTGTGTACTGTTACAGTCACCCCTCTCCACAAACAAGGTGCGACTACAGACCCTGGGAACTACCTGACAAGTCTGTTATGCAAAGCTATGGAATCCATCATCATGCACCTAATAAACAGGGATATGGGAATCCACAGACTCAGGATCCCACACAGTTTACTTTTGTGAAGGGCAAGTCATACCTACTCAATCAACCTGGTCAACTTCTTGGAGTCAGTCACCTGAGCTGTGGATGAAGGCAAGGTGGCACATACAGCCTACCTTGATCTGGCCAAAGCCTTTGATAACATTCCCCACTCAGGCATCATGCAAAAACTCACTACGCTAGGCATCAACCCCTATATCGCTAGTTGGGTTGCAAACTGGGTCACAGATAGGACTCACAGTGTGGAAATAGCTGACTCCAAGTCAGACTGCTGAACAGTCATAAGTGGAGTCCCAAAGGTTCTGTCTTGGGTCCTCTCATGTTTGGTATCAACTTCTCTGAGGTCCATGCCAAAATGAAGGGACTCTGGCTGACAATGTTTGCAGACAGTTGCAAGTTGAAAGCTATTATTAACTACCCAAGTGATGTTGACATCCTACTGAGAGGCCTCACTGAGACCGATGACTGGTGTCAGAGCCATGGCCTTAAGCTCAATGTCAGAAAATGTGTTGTCATCCCATTTCTGGAAAACCCTGTTCCCATAAATTACCACATCAATGGTATTCCCCTGAACAAAGAAGGCATTATGAGAGATCTGTGTACACAGGTTGACAAGAATGTCTCTTTTGACCACCACATTGCCAATGTGGTCAGAAAGTCCTTCTATGTGGCACATCTCTGTACTAACACATTAGCATCCATGAAGGAAGAGGTCATTGTCCCCCTGTACTCTTCTTGACAGGTTGACACAGTTTGTTTTAGCAAAAAATGTAGAAACGGAGGATTCTCAAAAGCTGTCCATTCAGAACAAAACCCAGTAGTACTGATAAAGTCCAATGGTTGATCAAAAAAATATACCTTTTCCTTGTCGGAAAATCAAGGCAAAAGTACTGAGTTCCAGTTAAAATAATTTATTATTAACGAACAAAACCAGTGCATCACACAGAAATCCACACAAGCGCTTTCGCCCGGTCTTACCGGGCTTTTTCAAGTACAACTATAAGCAGATCTGTGACATGCTTAAATAGTATAAGTTAAAACAATTAGGATTCACACCTTGATTTAATGTGATTAAATATAGAATCGATTGACTGCTAAAAGCTGCAGTAACATAATAGCAACTTCTAACAAATGTAAAAACTTGCTTTCTTAAAAATAAATACTAGATGCAGCTTGGTAAATACCAGATTATTTACCATAATAACTACCCTTTTAAAGTAAATTAATTGTTGTTTGCAAATGCTTGTTCTACTAAACTAACTATTGCCTTAAAAAATCTTACAATGATTAAACATTTTATTACTAAATCACCACATTTGCTAGATTGTGTTTACAAATAAATAGCACTTTCTGCTGAGCTGCAATATGCATAAATACGTAATCAACTGTGTAATTCTCTTAGTGTTATAAAAAATGTACTAAAAAATATATATATAAAAAATACATCTAGAAATATGAATGAATCTATTCTGATACACAATACTTAAAATATTGTCAATCCTTAAAAAATATAAAACTCAATACTGATGCTGATTTGTGATTGAATAAAACACTGCAAATACAATGAATTCATTAAAGAACATTCCTCCTGATTTTTAAAATACTGGATAAACTAATACTTTCGTTCAGCCCTGGATGCCTGGTGGCATCCAGCTTCAATTGCCAAATAAGCTCTCTACTTGCCAATCTGGCTTCCCAATCTCCACCTTTTAAATCCTGTAACACTTTTTCTAAGACAAAAAATTTAATCAACATACGTGGGCAAATGAGAGAATGCTTGAAAAACGCATTTGTATCTTTTTTCTTTTCTACATCATGTAAATGTTCGTAAATCCTGCGTTTTAGCATTCTCTCAGTTTTGCCCACGTAAAAAGCTTGGCAGGTCTGACATACTCCTAAATAAACCAGACCTGTTGATATGCAGGAAAAATAACCAGTTGCTTTTATAATAAGTTTCCTGGAAGGTATAAACACTTGCTCTTCCTGCCAAATATAAGAGCATTGGTGACATCTCCCACAACTGTGGGTACCTAAACTCTTGCAAGATTTGATTATAGATTGCATTTATTGGTCTACTTCTTGGATTACTGACTGCATTTCAGCTTGTCTTATGGTTGCATCGTGGTAGAGATCAGGTTTCTGAGTTTTGTTAATAGATTGCGTTAACTTAGAGTGTGGAGTTTGTTCAAAAAGCCCTTTTAAATTTGTGTCCCTTTTTCTCGTGAATTTTATAGTATTGGGAAGCAGGGGAACTGATGTCATCTTGCATAGTAACTATTGGCCAAAAGTTCTTTATGGTGTTTTCTATTAACTGGGAATCCCCCGAATATGTATAAGTGAAATTCTTGTGTGCATGATCTCCAGAACAGTCAGTGTGTAAAGCTGTCAGTGAACCTGCACCTAACAAGGGGGGGGGGGGTAGCATCTGTCTCTTTTTTTCTAGAACTTCTGTTAGTATTTTTTCAAAAAATAACAAAGGGTAACCTCTTTCAATAAACAATGTTCTTAAAAAAATCAACCTCTTGGAAAAACAACTGAATAGAACTACACATTCTCGAGGCCCGGATCAGTTGACCTTTAATAATCCCTTTCTTTGTATACAATGGGTGACCACTATCATAATGTAAAAAAGCATTAGAATGTGTGCTTTTTCTGTAAATTTTTGATTTGAACCAGTTCAAATCATATTGCAGCTCAGCAGAAAGTGTTATTTATTTGTAAACACAATCTAGCAAATGTGGTGATTTACTAATAAAATATTTAATCATTGTAAGATTTTTTAAGGCAATAGTTAGTTTAGTAGAACAAGCATTTGCAAACAACGATTAATTTACTTTAAAAGGGTAGTTATTATGGTAAATAATCTGGTATTTACCAAACTGCATCTAGTATTTATTTTTTAAGAAAGCAAGTTTTTACATTTGTTAGAAGTTGCTATTATGTTACTGCAGCTTTTAGCAGTCAATCGATTCTATATTTAATCACATTAAATCAAGGTGTGAATCCTAATTGTTTTAACTTATACAATTTAAGCATGTCACAGATCTGCTTATAGTTGTACTTGAAAAAGCCCGGTAAGACCGGGCGAAAGCGCTTGTGTGGATTTCTGTGTGATGCACTGGTTTTGTTCGTTAATAATAAATTATTTTAACTGGAACTCAGTACTTTTGCCTTGATTTTCCGACAAGGAAAAGGTATATTTTTTTGATCAACCATTGGACTTTATCAGTACTACTGGGTTTTGTTCTGAATGGACAGCTTTTGAGAATCCTCCGTTTCTACATTTTTTGGTAATACCTTATTTGCGTGTTTCTGTTCTTGCCATGGCAGAGGATTGCTCGCATCCTGACTTTCAGGACACGCCTTTGGTTCTCAGGGAAGAATTGGATGAAGCACTGGTAACCAGAAAAGAATTTAACCAGGTGCAAGTTTTACTTTCGCAGCTGAACAAAACTTTGGCAGCTTCAAACAACGGGAACGGCATTTCCTTACCCTGTAATCAGCAACAAGTGATAGAAGGGATGGACACTGTGCGGAGAAAGGAGCCAACGGGCACGTTAATGCCAGCTTATACATCGGCAGCGGAGAGACAGTGTCCGCGCTCACAAAACAACAATACTACAAGTAACACTGACAATTTTCCAGCCGCATCCAATCAAAACTTTAACTTTAAGGCTTGGACAGAAAAACAATCATTTTTCAAACAAGGTACTGTAACCTCGCATTTGGAAGAACTGGAAAATGATTTTGAAATCTTTTCTAACAAGTTGTATGCGTATAAAAACTCGCAGTTAGAGATTAACTACCTTAAAGAATGCATTAAAGTGCAGAGAGTACCCAAAGGTTTGCGTTTTTTTAAATTTCCGAATAACGCAATACTGGGTTCGACTCTGCATGGACAATTGGTTGAATTATTCAACAAAGCTGGACTTGAAATGTTACAATTGATGGTCGATGACTATCAAAGTAAGGCTAATGCCACACTAGTTGAACTTACTACTTTAAATGATTGTATTACGAAGCATGACAAATTTATTAGCTTTAAAAAAAGATATGATGACACATTTGCTGAAGTTGACTCACATTGTTTTAAAGTGCTTGAAAGGAAGGCAAGAAAGTTGGACAGGGATCTCCATGAATATAGGGAAGGGTTAGCTTTTCCTGTACCTGGGAGATTTAAGAAGTTTGTCCATGACAAAGAAGTATTCAGAAACGGGCATGAGAATAACACGCAAGTTAACACACCAAACTTAGAACCCCTTAGAAGAAGTGAGCGATTGGCCCAAAAAGGCAATGTGAATCAACAGCAGGTTTCTCAATTCCCCCAGGGCAGACCGGAGAGGTGAACCAACCAGTATCAACAACAGAACTGGGGGAGGTCCCGCAGATAGACTCTTTGCCCTCGGCTGCATGTTTTTACTATGATGTTGAAACAGAGAAAGACAGTAAAAATTTTACAGTGGTAACTAGGGATAATTTTACGATTTACAACTACACAGATTTAGAATTAACTGGTGACTTTTTTGATTTATTCAATAAGGGGTTGCAGTTTGTCCCATCAAGACCAGCATGTCTACCTAAGTTACTCATAGAACTAAAACTTTTCACGCGTAATTTAAATTTAGCTTTATTTTTTAAAGGGGAAGGAACACCTAAAGATGTTTTATCTAGAAGTAGTACATTTAATCCTCCCACACATCCAACCCTTAAAATATTTGAGGACTTAGTAGAAAAAGTTTGGAGAGAAAGCGGGATTGGTAAACATACCGACCAGCAGTGTAATTTTAAGCCACAGTTGCAATTAATAGTGGATAGAATAAAAGAACAAAAAATGTGTGTGATGAAACCGGACAAGGGGGGTGGCATAGTCTTAATGTACAATTTTGACTATGAAAATTATATACATGATTTGTTGCAAGACACCAACATCTATGAATTAATATCACTGAATGAGTTAAATATTGCACTGGCTAACATTAAATATCTTCTTTATGACCACCTTATGCAAGGTGCAATAGATGAAAAAAGTTATAACTACTTGATGGTACCTAAGCCGAAAACCCCTGCCCTATTTGGAATTCCAAAGACACACAAGGGATTAGAGCCGCTAAAATTTAGACCCATTGTGGCCGGAGCAGGTGGCATCACTGAACCTCTCAGTAAATTTGTGGACTTCCATTTAAAGGAATTTGTTTCTAACCTAGAATTTGTGTGTAAAGACTCATGGGATTTCCTAGCTAGTATTCCATTGGAACTCAACATCTCAGATATTTTTTTTGGTAACCATAGATATTGTTGAACTCTTTCCCAGTATACCACACGTTGAAGGGTTAGAATGGTTCAGTGAAACATTAGTTACGGAGTCCAAGCTGGGGAATGATTTAATTAACTTGATTGCAGAATTTATGAGTCTTGTATTGCAAAATAATTTCATTTATTTCAATGGGGAATTTTTTAAACAAATAAGTGGTGTAGCCATGGGGGCTCCGAGTGCCACGGCTTATGCCAACATTGTACTGCATAGATGGGAAAAACAACATATTCATTCCACTAAATGGAAGCAGTTTATAATTTTTTACAAAAGATATCTTGACGATATCTGCATCTTGTGGCAGGGTTCCAAAGAAAACTTCCTTGAATTTTTTGAGTATATAAATAAATCAACAAGTTTTTTAACTTTCACATACGAAATTAGCGAGGATTCACTGCATTATTTGGATGTAGCTTTGATCAAGGACCCCAATGTGAACTGGTTCAAATCAAAAATTGACAGAAAAAGCACACATTCTAATGCTTTTTTACATTATGATAGTGGTCACCCATTGTATACAAAGAAAGGGATTATTAAAGGTCAACTGATCCGGGCCTCGAGAATGTGTAGTTCTATTGAGTTGTTTTTCCAAGAGGTTGATTTTTTAAGAACATAGTTTATTGAAAGAAGTTACCCTTTGTTATTTTTCGAAAAAATACTAACAGAAGTTCTAGAAAAAAGAGACAGATGCTACCCCCCCTTGTTAGGTGCAGGTTCACTGACAGCTTTACACACTGACTGTTCTGGAGATCATGCACACAAGAATTTCACTTATACATATTCGGGGGATTCCCAGTAAATAGAAAACACCATAAAGACCTTTTGGCCAATAGTTACTATGCAAGATGACATCAGTTCCCCTGCTTCCCAATACTATAAAATTCACAAGAAAAAGGGACACAAATTTAAAAGGCCTTTTTGAACAAACTCCACACTCTAAGTTAACGCAATCTATAATCAAATCTTGCAAGAGTTTAGGTACCCACCATTGTGGGAGATGTCACCAATGCTCTTATATTTGGCAGGAAGAGCAAGTGTTTATACCTTCCAGGAAACTTACTATAAAAGCAACTGGTTATTTTTCCTGCATATCAACAGGTCTGGTTTATTTAGGAGTATGTCAGACCTGCCAAGCTTTTTATGTGGGCAAAACTGAGAGAATGCTAAAACACAGGATTTATGAACATTTACATGATGTAGAAAAGAAAAAAGATACTAATGCGTTTTTCAAGCATTCTCTCATTTGCCCACGTATGTTGATTAAATTTTTTGTCTTAGAAAAAGTGTTACAGGATTTAAGAGGTGGAGATTGGGAAGCCAGATTGGCAAGTAGAGAGCTTATTTGGCAATTGAAGCTGGATGCCACCAGGCATCCAGGGCTGAACGAAAGTATTAGTTTATCCAGTATTTTAAAAATCAGGAGGAATGTTCTTTAATGAATTCATTGTATTTGCAGTGTTTTATTCAATCACAAATCAGCATCAGTATTGAGTTTTATATTTTTTAAGGATTGACAATATTTTAAGTATTGTGTATCAGAATAGATTCATTCATATTTCTAGATGTATTTTTTATATATATATTTTTTAGTACGTTTTTTATAACACTAAGAGAATTACACAGTTGATTACGTATTTATGCATATTGCAGCTCAGCAGAAAGTGTTATTTATTTGTAAACACAATCTAGCAAATGTGGTGATTTAGTAATAAAATATTTAATCATTGTAAGATTTTTTAAGGCAATAGTTAGTTTAGTAGAACAAGCATTTGCAAACAATGATTAATTTACTTTAAAAGGGTAGTTATTAAGGTAAATAATCGGGTATTTACCAAGCTGCATCTAGTATTTATTTTTAAGAAAGCAAGTTTTTACATTTGTTAGAAGTTGCTATTATGTTACTGCAGCTTTTAGCAGTCAATCGATTCTATATTTAATCACATTAAATCAAGGTGTGAATCCTAATTGTTTTAACTTATACTATTTAAGCATGTCACAGATCTGCTTATAGTTGTACTTGAAAAAGCCCTGTAAGACCGGGCGAAAGCGCTTGTGAGGATTTCTGTGTGATGCACTGGTTTTGTTCGTTAATAAATTATTTTAACTGGAACTCAGTACTTTTGCCTTGATTTTCCTACAAGGAAAAGGTATATTTTTTTGATCAACCATTGAACTTTATCAGTACTACTGGGTTTTGTTCTGAATGGACAGCTTTTGAGAATCCTCCATTTCTACATTTTTTGGTAATACCTTATTTGCGTGTTACAGTTTGTTTTAGCATACATATTCTGATGAATGTGAGGTAGTTAAATGAAATGTATGTCCTCATTTTCTGACAACAATCATATCATCACAGTGATTTACCAGAGAAACGAGAATAATATGTAAAACAGACCAGAAATATGAGCAATAAACCTGGACATCCTGAAACAATCCAGCCAGTTGACAGGTATGCTCAGAACCCCTTACTGCAATTAATCTGGACCAAGGCTAACAATGTGGTGGGTGGAAGCAAGCCATGAAAATGGGGATGTATCTGAAGTACTGGCATAGATAAACTAACATAGTTGCTGTAGTAACACCCTCCTGTGTGCTCTAATATATATTTAGTGAAATATCACAAGTAATTGAATTAGGGAATCTGCTATGGGTAATTACAAATGTATTTGCAAATATATCAGGCACTACAGGGATGTAACAGCACTGACAAATAGACACCAGTGTGAAAGTGCATACCCACAACCAATATCACCACAATCACATAATGGTAAGTCATGTGAACAGTAGAGTATATGGACTGTGTGAACAAATGCATCCTTGTTTGCCACAAACACTAGCCCTACTTATACAGTCCCAATTCTCAGCATAGTCTGAATCCTGACCTTGGTACAGGACATGTCTTAGTCTGCCCCTACAAACACATACAGCCAATAGATCAGCAGAAACTGGAGCAACATGCACAGTCAGATAAAGAAAGAGCCATAACACTTACATCCACCCCCCTACTTACACAGCCCAAATAACATGTACACATGAAATGTGTACACAGTTATGATAGTCTGTTAACAATGGCCAGACATACACAGGCCTGTCACATGTACAGTTAACCTCAGAATGTACAGGCTCAGGACTCATATCTATGGCCTTTTCCCTGACATGTCTGTGGGTCTACTACATCACTGGGATGGTAGCAGGAATGAAGGCAAGAAATAATGATAATAAATAGGTCTAAGCCTCATTGACATCTGGACAAAGCCTGACATAATTTGGGGACAGAGGCACAAACAGGGGGGTAGAGTGGACATATTGCTGTCATACATTGAGACAGTTGCAGATGTTACTGGGTTTGTTGTAACATATCCTTTATGAGGAATATGATGTAAGAAATACCAACAGATGTGAGTATTTAATGACTGCATTCCCCGGAGTCCACAACTGATTTACCACTGACACCAACTATCTGGGGAACAGACAAAACATAACAGGCAAACATGTGGTCAGTCTGTGGAGAGTATGCTAGTGGAGAGATATGTCAGAGACATATCACTGTCAGTCGTGAAGTCACTCACTAAATGCATGTCCACACAAACCCTGTTAATCTATCAATCCACCATGTGTATAACAGCACTGATGACATAGAATCTGTTCACAAATCTGGGATATGTCCCCCATGTTGTTTGGCTGTCTCCACATGTCCTGTCTTGTGACGTATTGCCACCTAATGTATGTAAATATGTAGATCACCACCTCTGTAATGTTCCTCACACAGGCAAGGAAAAAGGGCAAGGCCAACACTAAGGAATGTCCCATATGTTGGAACTAGCAGCGGTGTCCAGGTCCACAGCACAGTACTATGTGGGCACCTACATAGTGGCATGGTCTTAGCAATACCTGACATCTGCACATCTGTACAGAGGACAGACAGAGGGTATATAGCCAACAGGTTATGCATTAGGATGAATGTTTTGAAAGATAGAAGTCTGAAATTGAAAGGTATGCCATGACTACATGACAGCATTCCTCAATGGCATGTCCAAAAAACATAGTCTACAGTTAATATCATAATATCAGACCAATATTCAATAGAAGATACATAAAAACACACAGCTCAAACACCAAGAACAAGATAGTCAGTACTCAGAGTCCCAGCTTTGCATGTAGGGGTGTATGGTTCTAGTACTATAATCTGCAATCTAATTTTACTTACAAAAGCACTGTTAAAAGCACTAATGTAATGATACAATATATGTTAAACTATTTTTGTCAACCAGTGCACTGTAGCTGGTGTAACATGAAAGTGTGACTGCATATAACCTGGGATGCTACCCATGTATAAAACAAATACAAAGAAAAAAGATTGTGGTACTACCCATGTATACCCAGGTGTCCAGTACAGTATAGTCACACCCCTTGCTACTGTAATGACAGCACATAGAAGCATGTTATGTACAGGAAGTTAAATACACTTATTAAAGATGTCATTACCCTGCTATTTTATCAGACTGGAATGTGACCAATGGCAACCAGGGCTAACCTATGCTTAGCAGGTTTAAGCATTGCTTAAATGTAAATGCTAAGCAGATTTGCGCACTGGTAAGTGAAGCCTACATGGTGTAACCGCCTATTCATTTAAAACAAACAATAGACCTGGGAAGGCATACAATAAAGCTCGCAGACAGTCAAATTCTCTTCCTTTAATGTCACAACCAAAGCACAAAAACAAAGCACTGCATTAACATCCTGAATTATGTTTTGTTTGTAAAACTTCATCAGATGTGGGCTGAAAAAACATAATTAAGTATATTTATTTGTGCTTTGGTTGTGACATTAAAGGAAGAGATTTTGACTGTCTGCAAGCTTTATTGTACGCCTTCCCAGGTCTATTGTTTGTTTTACAAGTAATCTTTGTGGACCTAAGTGCAATTTTCTTCACTTATTCATTTAACTGTATGTTAGCACTGCTTACTGTCATGCAAACTCACGCAAACAAGCTTAAAGCTGCTCAAAACAGCTATAAAACTGTCTTCTTTCTTATCAGTAATCAATAATATGTCTCATATGTTCTAACAGCCTAGTTTTAAAACACATTACTCTCCCCCACATAACATATGTCACAAGAGCATCTAAGAGCATTCTCCATACACCAACCTCTTGAATGTACAGACTCCATGTTTTCCAGCCTTTCCCCTCAGCAGAAATGACACCACTAAATAATGATAGACTATTATACCTATCAACCTCCTGCTGTATGTCATCTGGACAAAGCCTGACATAGTTGGTGGACAGAGGCCCAAATATATGGTCATACTTGAAATATTGCTGTTATACACTGAGAAAGCTGCTGGTGCTACAGGGTTTGTTGTAACATATCTTTTCTGAATGATTTAAAGTCAGAAAAACAAATGGATGTTAGCATTTACTGATTGCAATCACCAGAGTATGCAACTGATTTGGCAAGGACAACGCCTGTCTGGGGTACAGACCAAACATAACAGGCTAACCTGTGGCCATTATGTGGATATCCCTACAGCTGAGAGCTATGCAGAGACAGAACTTTGTCAGACTAAAACCCATGCATATGTAGCATGTCCAGACAAACCCTGTTAAACTAGCAGTATTCCAAACATATAACAGCAATACTCACATTCTGCCTCTAAGTGTTGAACCTTTTCAACTATTTATTTGGCTTGTCTCCACAAGTCCTTTTGTAAGAGGTATTAGCTCACACACCTCCAGGAAGTCTTCCTCACAGGTAAGGGAAATGGCCAATGACCACATGAAGTACTCAACTATAGGAGTGTGTTGCCATGACATTGGCTATTGGAAGAACTACACAGCTGCTCTGCATGCAATTAGCAAGTGGGGAACACCAGATGGTGCACAGGCCATCACCTGGTCATGAGCATCACCTACAAAAGCCATGCTGCCATCTATTCAAACCAGCTCTATCCCTGTAGTACACAGAGAGAGAGAGAGAGAGAGAGAGAGAGAAAGAAACAAATAAAAACAAAAACAAGAAAAGAGAAGAAAAAAATAAAAGGTAAGTGGAACATGTAAGCACGTAACTGAATGTAGTACTTGGTCTGTAATAATGGAAAATATGATTTGGAAAAATATATGTCCCAACAAGACTTACTGTACTAATGTCCTGCTGAACAGCTGCTATGGCCATAGCATCTGACCCTCTCTGCAAGATCATAGCCATACCTCTCAACTGTACAGATCTTCACAGACTGGCCAGATTTTCACATCATAGTTTTTTTTTTGTCTGTTCCTTCTGAAATATGTTATTTTCTGGCAAATAGCTGAGGATTGAAGTCATCAAGTAATGACAAGCACATGAGTTTATGACTCCACATCCTTAAGAATATTTACAGTAATGCAAAATGTATTATTCTACAAACTTCTTAAGTTTGTAACAGGAATATTTAAAGTCTGGTCCTATTTATCCCCCGTCATATTAGGGTTTGTCCAGATGTGATGCTCTAAGAGGTTGTGAGGTAGGGACATAGCTCAGGAGCCTGACTCACCCTGGGAAAGGACAGCTCACATATGACAACTGCTGGGGTGTCTGTCAAACAGTTGTGACTGTGCCACTGCTAGGCCAGTTAAATGGATGTTGTCCATATCCATATGTTACCTGTGAATATGAGTATGATACATGTTTGTCTTATAAATCTAAGAGACCTATATAGGGCATGTACATAGTAAAGTACTGTTGCAGACATGTGTGTTGAACTGCATGTGATATACTGAATTAATAACATTCAACTGTACAGTGTTCTGCTGGAAAATAAGCACATTTGTGACTGATATCTGTAGTCAAATACACATATACCTGTGTTATGTCAACCAAACCATTGCCAAGTCTGTGAGCAATGACAATGTAACATAATAGCCTACTTATGACTGTTGAACATATTCCAGGTTATCACAGAGATGTCAAAGCCTACTGTGCAATCAACTTACTAATGTATGGTGCAGCTACATTAATACAGTATCAATACTGATGTCCCTTTTGTCCCATTTATGTGTGCCATTGTCCAGACGTCTTGCTATAGCAGGTTGAGTAGTATTATTGAGCAGCAAGAATGTAAATACAGTGTGTCATGCTAACATAGAAGAGAAATGTATACCAGGTATCCCCTGAGCACATGTATGTATGAGTATGTTCAGCTGGAAGGCACAAAACTCATAACATGGGTTTCAAGCAGTCAGGTACATAGATTGTGCATGTTGCATGTGTGTGTAATATCAGTATCAGTGTGTACAACAGACATAAATGTGTACAGTTACTTGTTATTGCATTGCCCTGACACTGATATGGGTACTAGAGTAGGCATGATTATCAGGTAGTAATTGGAGAAGTGTCCAACTGTGTTATGACCCTCTATCCATGCCTACCACTAACAGCTATATCAACACTTATATAGAGTTGATATCACAAGTGTACACACCCCTGTTGGGATGCCAGGTCTGTGTGCTGTATGACAATGATACCACAGAAAATCATTAAATAATGTTTCTCATCTTGAATGTGACCCCTAACCTGTACAATTTCATTGAAAAACAAAGGTGTTTATAGGAAGGTGAGCAACTATTGCCAAGTGAAGATCTGCCATGATGTTAGAGTCCAAATCAAAACGAATGAATGCTGTAACCATCTCAAGAGGTGCATACACAACATATCAGTTTAAGGGTGTGCACACTCATTCAACTGGCTTATTGCACTGATTATTATTTCCATATGCTTTCACAGACCAGATTGTTATGTTTTCAATTGAATTGTACAGGCTATAGGTCACATTAAAGTTGAGAATTGTTTTGAAATGAGTTATTGTGGTGTCATGTTTCAATTGCACAAATACCAGTCATTGTAACAGGAGTGTGTACACTTTATATCCACTGTAGCTATATGGACTCAGCAGTACCTGACCTGTATAACCAGCCTCCAGCAAGGTAGAGTAATCCCCTTTGGTGGACAGCAGCAATGCACAAACCACATAATAGGTGGCTATATTGCCTGCACAGGAACACATAGGTGCAGGCAACATATTGGAAGCAAGTTCATCTCTATCTGAGCAAGCATGTAAGTTCATAGGTGACTTCCTGTAAGGCTGAATGTGACTACAAATCAGACATATCCACACCATCAAGGACAGTTGCAACAGTGTTTCCACATATCATGCCAGTCTAAGAGGCAACAACACAATTCACCCTGTACTGGGGGTAAAGCATACCTCTTGCACACATGCCATGGATATAAGCAACCTGCATCAGACAGGTTAGGGGGAAACATTGCCACCCTGTCCACCCCAGTTGTATAGGGGATATGCACATCAACTGCACTCCTCCCTTCAGCAATGCCTCCTACATGACCTCAGGCATGTGTTCACAGCTCCATCACACACTACAGTCAAACACAGAACTGCCATCATCCACACACCATCCACATGGAAGATGGCCACTGTCATCCCTCTACACAGAAATGAATGGAGAATAGAGTATTATGCAATTAAGTGTCCAACATTGGGGGAATAAGATAGCACAGGGCCAGGAGTGTAATGCAAGCTGCTATAGCCATGATAGCTTGGAGGGTTATGGTGTAATTTGGATTATTTACAAGTAATATCACCTCTTGATGTGCAATTTGACAACCATATGAGGTTCTGTGACCTTTTTTACTGTTTAGGCCTTCCAGGTAACATGCAGAGGGCTTTTCTGCCAACATTCTCTGTTGGGGAAACTGACATCATCACCCAATATGTGGTTGAACATTATGCCCTGTTATTTGGACGGGGAGCACAAGATGTGCAGGAGAGGGCCGCCCTGTGGAATGATCTGGTCTACAGGGTAAATGATGTCGGCCTGCACAGCAGAACTTATGAGCAGGTACAGCATCGGGCCACCAACCTCATCTGCCATGCTCGTCAATGGGCTGCTGCTGTAGTTAGAGATTGGCTAGCCACAGGTGGGGGCCCAGCCATCCAGCCCCCACTGACACCCACTGAGGAGTTCCTCTCCAACTTTGTGGCACCCACCCAATACACCAGCCATGAAGCTGAAGAAAGCATTGTGGAGGTGGGTTGCATCCACACATTGGACAAGGAGTGTGCAGGTAAGGCCCCAGTGCACATTACTAGAACACTGTAGCTTAGCCATTTCTATCTGTATACTATCTACATGCATATGTCAGATGAGATAGTGGGTCTTGCTGGTATTTAGTAATGCACAGACGTGTACATCTATGGTGTTGGCCAGCATATTTTGTAGTATTGGGGGTTGTACTGTTAATGTGCTGAAATGCTGCATCCATTTTGTACCAAGGCCACATGTGAGTCTGCTGACAATACCTCCCTCTCACAACTACCTAGGACCCTCTGGTCTGCATATGGGACAGCCTGAAGATGGTGAGTATGACATTTTTCTGTTGTTGCCTGGCAATACCCCAGGCATGTGAAGGGCATGCAATTTACCATGCACACAACTATCAGTAATAGCTATATTGCTTTATCTAATAGCTATATTGCTTTATGTGCATGTTCAGTTGTGGCGGAGTTAACTGCATTGCACCACAGTGGTCACCACTGGGGCTTATCTGACATGAATTCAACATTCCTGTAGCATACCTCACAACTTGTCAGTGCCAAGACGTCTGGACAGAGGCCAGCAAAATGGGCTGGACAAATGGCCTAAGGTAGGGACATGTGTGACACATTGGTGGTATACAGTGGATATAAATTGTGTACACACCCCTGTTAATATGCAAGGTGTTCCTGTTACATACAAATTGGGACCACAATATGTCAGTCCATACCTCGTCAAGCCTTTAATGTGACCCATAACATTAACAGTTCACTTGTAAAACCAAGCATCTGGACTCATGTATTGCACCTACAAGGCTGGCCACCTGTGAGCATGGCAGACATTATATCAGCATGATGTTTCAGTCAGGTATGATACCTCATGCTGCCATATGTGTCAGTACACTCACTGTGGCCTATTTGGCTACAATATCACATACATGGGCATTGTTAAGACACACATACCACTTCTGACCATGTATAGGTTGCAAACATCTGGATATCCCAGACATATCTGTGCAGCTGATTGTACAATGGTTTAACATGCTATATGTGAGGCAGATGCTGTTAACACACTATATAAAGTAATGGCAGAGGGGAAGTGGTCACCAGCCTTGTATGATACCCACATCAAAATGGTATAAGCCACACAAGATATAATCCTCACAAACACTTGCCAGTATTAGGATTAGAACTCCTGCCTATCTAGTTATTTCTACTATAGTGGTACGCAGTTATCAGATATGCCACAGAGCTCATACATTTCCACCTCGTCCAAATGTAATTCTAAGGTGGATGACATCAACAGGACTATTAGATCGGGGCAAGGGGAAGTGTAAAGGGTAGTACACAGGTCAAAAATGGTGTAATCCACACACTACATGATTCTCACATATCCAAACAGTTACCAGTAGGAAGATTAGAATTCCTGACTAATATAGGTATTTCTACTATAGTGCTACACAGTTATCAGACGTACCACAGAGCTTATATATCTTCACCTAATCCAAAGGTACTTCTAAGGTGGATGACATCAACAGGACTACTAGATTGGGGTGAGAGGAAGTGTGAAGGGTAGTACACAAGTCAAAAATGGTATAAGCCAGACAGTACATGATTCGCACGCACACACACACACACACGCACACACACGCACACACACGCACACACACACACACACACACACACACACATACACTCTATTGCTAGTATTGGGATTAAAACTTCTGCCCACCTAGTTATGTTTACTACAGTATTATGCAGTTACCGCACATGCTACAGAGCTTATTGAGCTTTCATCTGGCCAAAGCTGCTATAACTCCACAGCTGAGGTAAACTATTACAGATGGCAGAAAGTCTGCCTTCAGTCCCACCCTTGCATCATGCTAGTTCTTTCTGTCTTGCACTTCAAATAGCATTATGGCTTGGCACTTCACCAGGTTATTGTATCAATAAGTGTGGTACACCTGGGAGTTGTCAGCAGTACTCGTTCATCACAGAAATAGCCCCAGTACTTACTCGTTATATCCACCCCTCCTGGCATGACTGAAGGGCAGTTTTCTGTGCTTTCCCCCATTAACATGGTGCATCTGTCCATTCTGAGGCACTGTTGCAACTGCCTCATGTAGGCATACAACCCTCCCCTCTAAACTCCAAACACTCAGACCTGTGAGAGTTACTCGTATATCACCCAATGTGGACATATGCACTCTCCAGCAAAGGCTGGACTAGCAGGGCAAGAGGATAAGCTCAAAACCTGCACCACACCATGTGGAACACATAGCTCACCATGACACCCACTTTGACAGCCATGGCATACAGTAAAAAAGCACATACCCACCTTCACAGAGACACTCAATGGAATTTACCCAAACAGCACAGACCAGCAAGACAGACACCCACTCAGCCACCATGACATGGCACATGCCAAGGGATACATATTTAACCTTCACAGTGTGTCCCTCAACCTAAGCTCCTAAGGCTAACCACATTGCACAATACAGTGATCATGGATAACTCAGTACTGAGGCACACATATATCCCACTCACTATGTTGAATATGGAGCAGATTACAGCCAAATATCTATCACATGCCAGCATCCAACACATGACACACCCAGTCATGGCACTCCAGAACAAGTACGAGTATCACTCTGTATCCATGTGGGTGTGAATGACCTGGGACACACCTCCCTGGACTATGTGACAAGAGACATGGTTGAACTCTTTGATTATGTGGTGCAGGCAGGTGTGGCAGTAGCCCTGAGCTGTATACCACCATCAGCCAGAATGATGCTGTGGTACTATCAATGGATGATTGACTGCAATATTGGCTTAGATGTTTTGTGTCATTCTCAGGGGATCCAGTATCTCTCTGCTTGGGATGACTCAATTGGCAGAACTCAATTACTTGCCACAGATGTATTACATCTGTCAGCACTGGATTTCCAGGTACTGGTTAAGAGTCTTGCCACCTCTATAATGCCTTATTAGGCAGTGTTCCTAATGTAATTACCACCATAACAGCTAGACATGTATGCAATCTGAGGGTCATGCTGCACAACAGTAGACATCTAACTGTCAGGATGCAGTCACTCAAAGCACTCTTAGTGGAGGACATTAATATTTATGTTGTAATGGAGAAGTGGTTCACAGCAGCAGACAGCAGACCTGCAGTATCAGGCTATAACACATTCCACAGCTGTCAGCCCCCGAACATGGACCACACCTCACCTCCACAGGTGGTGTTGTCTCCATATTCATTATGGATAGGAACACCTCTAGTCTAGTATCCCAGCATAATGCAATGGAGATACATCTGGTACAACTACCTTGGGGTAATAGTGCAATCCAGACCATAGCCTGCTATGGGTCCACATCTATGTCCCTAGACTGTCAATGCACATTCCTCAACACCCAAATAAAATGCAACACTCACATAGTATGAGACTTCAATTACCCCTCCATTACCTGGGGAAAGTAACCAAGTGCCAGTACACTGGCACAATACTTCCTGGTATTCATCATTTCCAGTGCCCTGGACTGGCTCATATTAACTCCCGGTAAAGGATGCAACAACCTTGACCTGTGTTGACTACTTAAATATGGGACTGCTGCTCATCCATAATTGTCAGTCCCTACCTGGTGAGATCCACACAGGCTGTAATCAACATGGAACTCAACATGTCAGCCACATCCCCCACAAAGGTACCCACCTTAGAAAACCTCTCCAAAGCTGACTTTGCAGCCATAAAAACAGGGGTGGATGACTTCACTGCACCCATGGCAATGGGAAATCGCTGCATGACTGTTGATCATACACATATGCACTGTACAAGCAGGTACATGAATGCATGGTACTAGCCCTAGACAACAGATCCCAGACACTGTCCTCCAAACACTGGGAGACAAAGTGATGGTCCCCTGCCATTACTAAAGTGTACGACAGAAGGAGGACACTGTTGCAGAGAAAAGTGGTGTCCCATGACCGTTGAACTCCCTTATTAGCCTCAAACAAAACTTGGGATCCCTCATGGAATACCCTACAGGCATCTATGAAGGCAGACATGCAGCAGATTCTGACCACAATCACAAAAGCCTTTGATAGTTACAGCAACAACCTCCACAGCATTAAATACAAGTGCTGTGAGTTACTGCACAATGCTAATACCTATCCTGAGACAAAAGATATTGGCCACAGTCTTGGCAACACATTCAGTGACAGCTTTACCCCTCTCTCCCCCCACAAGTGTACAATCACAATGGCAGATGAATGGCAGGCACCCAGCAATACAGCAGGTCAGGTTAGACCTGCATTGTCCATAGGTAAGAATACAGCTTCCATGGGACACCAACATATCCATGGCTATGTTCTACATGACATACAAAGTGACCTTGGACCAAATCTGTGGGCAGGGGTGCTTGGAGGAGAATGGCTGCCCATCCAGCCCATGTTGAGAGTGCCACTGCTGCAGTAACCAGGTGCATGTTTTGGTCTGTAATGGATGCACAGGCACGTAACAAACATAACACCAGACAAATGTGCAGGCTTGTTGAAGAAGATCCCCCTGGTGCATGTGATGATTTTCCTGAACTCACTGGGGTCCTGCGTGAGGGCAATGAGATTGCTGATAGATTGTAGGGTCAGGCTGTGGCACTCCTCTGCCATGGAGTATCTGTGCTTGAATGTTTGGTGGATGGGAGGCAGCACCCACTTGGAGGCAGCTCAGCAACACGATCAGCTGGGTGTGCACTTGGCCGTGCACCATCACGCTCCCATACAGGCAGTAACACCAGCAATACTGAGGGTGGTGTGATGTCCACTCCAAGACATGGCAGTCCATCAGCACATGGTCCTGGCCAGTCCCAACAGGGACACAGATCCAGCGGACAACCATCACCATCATCACCAGTACTATGTCCAGCCTTGTCCCTGGTTGTGTCTGTGATATCCCTGGCAGGTCCGGTTCCCATGTCCATGGTTGGAGACAGTGAACTGCACACCCTGCCAAGTACAGGCCACAGCTGTCAAAAAATATCAGTGTAGGGCAGCCACATGGCATGTCTGTTTGCAGGCAGACACACACACATCACAATCAGTAAAAGGTCACCTCCACACACATGCACCACACCTGCACAGGCCATGCCATTCCCACACCCCAAACATACACCCATACTGTCAACTGAATGGCACAGCCTAGGCCTCTGGCATAACCACACCACACCCAGTGCATATGGTGAAACCTGTGCCAGATCCCTGCCATTAAAACCATTGATGCAGGGACATGCATATATGGGTCTGATGCACAGGATGAACTTACTAAATTGTAGATATGTAATGATGTGTAAATTGCTGTCCTCTGGCATTTGTAAGGGGTACACATCATAGTGTATGTACAGTGTTAGCCATGATGCATTATTTCTATTATTAATGCTGAGTGAATGTGTTCTCACATGCTGTATCCTGTTTTTGTTCTAGGCATTTGTGTGTCACCAGGATGTGGGCGTGCAGCAAGACCAAGGGGTATGGCAGTGTGGTAACACTAACACCATGTCTTAGGCAGGGTAAAGCTGTATCTGCACATATTTCCTACATCTGTAACAGATTATAGGGCTGAGGGCTGTACATAGGTATATGTTGATTTACAACATCTGTTGTAGAATGCAGTACGTATGATTGCTAATAACCACAGCCACAGGGGATATTCATCAACCAAACACACTGAGATTACTATTCACACACACACACACACACACACACACACACACACACACACACACACACACACACACACACACACACGCACACATGCACGCACACACACACACACACACACACACACACACACACACACACACACACACACACATACACTCTCTTGCTAGTATTGGGATTAAAACTTCTGCCTACCTAGTTATGTTTACTACAGTATTATGCAGTTACCGCACATGCTACAGAGCTTATTGAGCTTTCATCTGGCCAAAGCTGCTATAACTCCACAGCTGAGGTAAAGTATTACAGGTGGCAGAAAGTCTGCCTTCAGTCCCACCCTTGCATCATGCTAGTTCTTTCTGTCTTGCACTTCAAATAGCATTATGGCTTGGCACTTCACCAGGTTATTGTATCAATAAGTGTGGTACACCTGGGAGTTGTCAGCAGTACTCGTTCATCACAGAAATAGCCCCAGTACTTACTCGTTATATCCACCCCTCCTGGCATGACTGAAGGGCAGTTTTCTGTGCTTTCTCCCATTAACATGGTGCATCTGTCCATTCTGAGGCACTGTTGCAACTGCCTCATGTAGACAGACAACCCTGCCCTCTAAACTCCAAACACTCAGACCTGTGAGAGTTACCCGTATCACCCAATGTGGACATATGCACTCTCCAGCAAAGGCTGGACTAGCAGGGCAAGAGGATAAGCTCAAAACCTGCACCACACCATGTGGAACACATAGCTCACCATGACACCCACTTTGACAGCCATGGCATACAGTAAAAAAGCACATACCCACCTTCACAGAGACACTCAATGGAATTTACCCAAACAGCACAGACCAGCAAGACAGACACCCACTCAGCCACCATGACATGGCACATGCCAAGGGATACATATTTAACCTTCACAGTGTGTCCCTCAACCTAAGCTCCTAAGGCTAACCACATTGCACAATACAGTGATCATGGATAACTCAGTACTGAGGCACACATATATGCCACTCACTATGTTGAATATGGAGCAGATTACAGCCAAATATCTATCACATGCCAGCATCCAACACATGACACACCCAGTCATGGCACTCCAGAACAAGTACGAGTATCACTCTGTATCCATGTGGGTGTGAATGACCTGGGACACACCTCCCTGGACTATGTGACAAGAGACATGGTTGAACTCTTTGATTATGTGGTGCAGGCAGGTGTGGCAGTAGCCCTGAGCTGTATACCACCGTTAGCCAGAATGATGCTGTGGTACTATCATTGGATGATTGACTGCAATATTGGCTTAGATGTTTTGTGTCATTCTCAGGGGATCCAGTATCTCTCTGCGTGGGATGACTCAATTGGCAGAACTCAATTACTTGCCACAGATGTATTACATCTGTCAGCACTGGATTTCCAGGTACTGGTTAAGAGTCTTGCCACCTCTATAATGCCTTATTAGGCAGTGTTCCTAATGTAATTACCACCATAACAGCTAGACATGTATGCAATCTGAGGGTCATGCTGCACAACAGTAGACATCTAACTGTCAGGATGCAGTCACTCAAAGCACTCTTAGTGGAGGACATTAATATTTATGTTGTAATGGAGAAGTGGTTCACAGCAGCAGACAGCAGACCTGCAGTATCAGGCTATAACACATTCCACAGCTGTCAGCCCCCAAACATGGACCACACCTCACCTCCACAGGTGGTGTTGTCTCCATATTCATTATGGATAGGAACACCTCTAGTCTAGTATCCCAGCATAATGCAATGGAGATACATCTGGTACAACTACCTTGGGGTAATAGTGCAATCCAGACCATAGCCTGCTATGGGTCCACATCTATGTCCCTAGACTGTCAATGCACATTCCTCAACACCCAAATAAAATGCAACACTCACATAGTATGAGGCTTCAATTACCCCTCCATTACCTGGGGAAAGTAACCAAGTGCCAGTACACTGGCACAATACTTCCTGGTATTCATCATTTCCAGTGCCCTGGACTGGCTCATATTAACCCCCGGTAGAGGATGCAACAACCTTGACCTGTGTTGACTACTTAAATATGGGACTGCTGCTCATCCATAATTGTCAGTCCCTACCTGGTGAGATCCACACAGGCTGTAATCAACATGGAACTCAACATGTCAGCCACATCCCCCACAAAGGTACCCACCTTAGAAAACCTCTCCAAAGCTGACTTTGCAGCCATAAAACAGGGTGGATGACTTCACTGCACCCATGGCAATGGGAAATCGCTGCATGACTGTTGATCATACACATATGCACTGTACAAGCAGGTACATGAATGCATGGTACTAGCCCTAGTCAACAGATCCCAGACACTGTCCTCCAAACACTGGGAGACAAAGTGATGGTCCCCTGCCATTACTAAAGTGTACGACAGAAGGAGGACACTGTTGCAGAGAAAAGTGGTGTCCCATGACCATTGAACTCCCTTATTAGCCTCAAACAAAACTTGGGATCCCTCATGGAATACCCTACAGGCATCTATGAAGGCAGACATGCAGCAGATTCTGACCACAATCACAAAAGCCTTTGATAGTTACAGCAACAACCTCCACAGCATTAAATACAAGTGCTGTGAGTTACTGCACAATGCTTATACCTATCCTGAGACAAAAGATATTGGCCACAGTCTTGGCAACACATTCAGTGACAGCTTTACCCCTCTCTCCCCCCACAAGTGTACAATCACAATGGCAGATGAATGGCAGGCACCCAGCAATACAGCAGGTCAGGTTAGACCTGCATTGTCCATAGGTAAGAATACAGCTTCCATGGGACACCAACATATCCATGGCTATGTTCTACATGACATACAAAGTGACCTTGGACCAAATCTGTGGGCAGGGGTGCTTGGAGGAGAATGGCTGCCCATCCAGCCCATGTTGAGAGTGCCACTGCTGCAGTAACCAGGTGCATGTTTTGGTCTGTAATGGATGCACAGGCACGTAACAAACATAACACCAGACAAATGTGCAGGCTTGTTGAAGAAGATCCCCCTGGTGCATGTGATGATTTTCCTGAACTCACTGGGGTCCTGCGTGAGGTCAATGAGATTGCTGATAGATTGTAGGGTCAGGCTGTGGCACTCCTCCGCCATGGAGTATCTGTGCTTGAATGTTTGGTGGATGGGAGGCAGCACCCACTTGGAGGCAGCTCAGCAACACGATCAGCTGGGTGTGCACTTGGCCGTGCACCATCACGCTCCCATACAGGCAGTAACACCAGCAATACTGAGGGTGGTGTGATGTCCACTCCAAGACATGGCAGTCCATCAGCACATGGTCCTGGCCAGTCCCAACAGGGACACAGATCCAGCGGACAACCATCACCATCATCACCAGTACTATGTCCAGCCTTGTCCCTGGTTGTGTCTGTGATATCCCTGGCAGGTCCGGTTCCCATGTCCATGGTTGGAGACAGTGAACTGCGCACCCTGCCAAGTACAGGCCACAGCTGTCAAAAAAATCAGTGTAGGGCAGCCACATGGCATGTCTGTTTGCAGGCAGACACACACACATCACAATCAGTAAAAGGTCACCTCCACACACATGCACCACACCTGCACAGGCTATGCCATTCCCACACCCCAAACATACACCCATACTGTCAACTAAATGGCACAGCCTAGGCCTCTGGCATAATCACACCACACCCATTGCATATGGTGAAACATGTGCCAGATCCCTGCCATTAAAACCATTGATGCAGGGACATGCATATATGGGTCTGATGCACAGGATGAACTTACTAGATTGTAGATATGTAATGATGTGTAAATTGCTGTCCTCTGGCATTTGTAAGGGGTACACATCATAGTGTATGTACAGTGTTAGCCATGATGCATTATTTCTATTATTAATGCTGAGTGAATGTGTTCTCACATGCTGTATCCTGTTTTTGTTCTAGGCATTTGTGTGTCACCAGGATGTGGGCGTGCAGCAAGACCAAGGGGTATGGCAGTGTGGTAACACTAAAACCATGTCTTAGGCAGGGTAAAGCTGTATCTGCACATATTTCCTACATCTGTAACAGATTATAGGGCTGAGGGTTGTACATAGGTATATGTTGATTTACAACATCTGTTGTAGAATGCAGTATGTATGATTGCTAATAACCACAGCCACAGGGGATATTCATCAACCAAACACACTGAGATTACTATTCACACACACACACACACACACACACACACACACACACACACACACACACACACACACACACACACACGCACACATGCACGCACACACACACGCACGCACACACACACACACACACACACACACACACACACACACACACACACATACACTCTCTTGCTAGTATTGGGATTAAAACTTCTGCCCACCTAGTTATGTTTACTACAGTATTATGCAGTTACCGCACATGCTACAGAGCTTATTGAGCTTTCATCTGGCCAAAGCTGCTATAACTCCACAGCTGAGGTAAACTATTACAGGTGGCAGAAAGTCTGCCTTCAGTCCCACCCTTGCATCATGCTAGTTCTTTCTGTCTTGCACTTCAAATAGCATTATGGCTTGGCACTTCACCAGGTTATTGTATCAATAAGTGTGGTACACCTGGGAGTTGTCAGCAGTACTCGTTCATCACAGAAATAGCCCCAGTACTTACTCGTTATATCCACCCCTCCTGGCATGACTGAAGGGCAGTTTTCTGTGCTTTCTCCCATTAACATGGTGCATCTGTCCATTCTGAGGCACTGTTGCAACTGCCTCATGTAGACAGACAACCCTGCCCTCTAAACTCCAAACACTCAGACCTGTGAGAGTTACCCGTATATCACCCAATGTGGACATATGCACTCTCCAGCAAAGGCTGGACTAGCAGGGCAAGAGGATAAGCTCAAAACCTGTACCACACCATGTGGAACACATAGCTCACCATGACACCCACTTTGACAGCCATGGCATACAGTAAAAAAGCACATACCCACCTTCACAGAGACACTCAATGGAATTTACCCAAACAGCACAGACCAGCAAGACAGACACCCACTCAGCCACCATGACATGGCACATGCCAAGGGATACATATTTAACCTTCACAGTGTGTCCCTCAACCTAAGCTCCTAAGGCTAACCTTGCACAATACAGTGATCATGGATAACTCAGTACTGAGGCACACATATATGCCACTCACTATGTTGAATATGGAGCAGATTACAGCCAAATATCTATCACATGCCAGCATCCAACACATGACACACCCAGTCATGGCACTCCAGAACAAGTACGAGTATCACTCTGTATCCATGTGGGTGTGAATGACCTGGGACACACCTCCCTGGACTATGTGACAAGAGACATGGTTGAACTCTTTGATTATGTGGTGCAGGCAGGTGTGGCAGTAGCCCTGAGCTGTATACCACCGTCAGCCAGAATGATGCTGTGGTACTATCAATGGATGATTGACTGCAATATTGGCTTAGATGTTTTGTGTCATTCTCAGGGGATCCAGTATCTCTCTGCTTGGGATGACTCAATTGGCAGAACTCAATTACTTGCCACAGATGTATTACATCTGTCAGCACTGGATTTCCAGGTACTGGTTAAGAGTCTTGCCACCTCTATAATGCCTTATTAGACAGTGCTCCTAATGTAATTACCACCATAACAGCTAGATATGTATGCAATCTGAGGGTCATGCTGCACAACAGTAGACATCTAACTGTCAGGATGCATTCACTCAAAGCACTCTTAGTGGAGGACATTAATATTTATGTTGTAATGGAGAAGTGGTTCACAGCAGCAGACAGCAGACCTGCAGTATCAGGCTATAACACATTCCACAGCTGTCAGCCCCCAAACATGGACCACACCTCACCTCCACAGGTGGTGTTGTCTCCATATTCATTATGGATAGGAACACCTCTAGTCTAGTATCCCAGCATAATGCAATGGAGATACATCTGGTACAACTACCTTGGGGTAATAGTGCAATCCAGACCATAGCCTGCTATGGGTCCACATCTATGTCCCTAGACTGTCAATGCACATTCCTCAACACCCAAATAAAATGCAACACTCACATAGTATGAGACTTCAATTACCCCTCCATTACCTGGGGAAAGTAACCAAGTGCCAGTACACTAGCACAATACTTCCTGGTATTCATCATTTCCAGTGCCCTGGACTGGCTCATATTAACCCCCGGTAGAGGATGCAACAACCTTGACCTGTGTTGACTACTTAAATATGGGACTGCTGCTCATCCATAATTGTCAGTCCCTACCTGGTGAGATCCACACAGGCTGTAATCAACATGGAACTCAACATGTCAGCCACATCCCCCACAAAGGTACCCACCTTAGAAAACCTCTCCAAAGCTGAATTTGCAGCCATAAAAACAGGGGTGGATGACTTCACTGCACCCATGGCAATGGGAAATCGCTGCATGACTGTTGATCATACACATATGCACTGTACAAGCAGGTACATGAATGCATGGTACTAGCCCTAGTCAACAGATCCCAGACACTGTCCTCCAAACACTGGGAGACAAAGTGATGGTCCCCTGCCATTACTAAAGTGTACGACAGAAGGAGGACACTGTTGCAGAGAAAAGTGGTGTCCCATGACCGTTGAACTCCCTTATTAGCCTCAAACAAAACTTGGGATCCCTCATGGAATACCCTACAGGCATCTATGAAGGCAGACATGCAGCAGATTCTGACCACAATCACAAAAGCCTTTGATAGTTACAGCAACAACCTCCACAGCATTAAATACAAGTGCTGTGAGTTACTGCACAATGCTAATACCTATCCTGAGACAAAAGATATTGGCCACAGTCTTGGCAACACATTCAGTGACAGCTTTACCCCTCTCTCCCCCCACAAGTGTACAATCACAATGGCAGATGAATGGCAGGCACCCAGCAATACAGCAGGTCAGGTTAGACCTGCATTGTCCATAGGCAAGAATACAGCTTCCATGGGACACCAACATATACATGGCTATGTTCTACATGACATACAAAGTGACCTTGGACCAAATCTGTGGGCAGGGGTGCTTGGAGGATAATGGCTGCCCATCCAGCCCATGTTGAGAGTGCCACTGCTGCAGTAACCGGGTGCATGTTTTGGTCTGTAATGGATGCACAGGCACGTAACAAACATAACACCAGACAAATGTGCAGGCTTGTTGAAGAAGATCCCCCTGGTGCATGTGATGATTTTCCTGAACTCACTGGGGTCCTGCGTGAGGGCAATGAGATTGCTGATAGATTGTAGGGTCAGGCTGTGGCACTCCTCCGCCATGGAGTATCTGTGCTTGAATGTCTCGTGGATGGGAGGCAGTACCCACTTGGAGGCAGCTCAGCAACACGATCAGCTGGGTGTGCACTTGGCCGTGCACCATCACGTTCCCATACAGGCAGTAACACCAGCAACACTGAGGGTGGTGTGATGTCCACTCCAAGACATGGCAGTCCATCAGCACATGGTCCTGGCCAGTCCCAACAGGGACACAGATCCAGCGGACAACCATCACCATCATCACCAGTACTATGTCCAGCCTTGTCCCTGGTTGTGTCTGTGATATCCCTGGCAGGTCTGGTTCCCATTTCCATGGTTGGAGACAGTGAACTGCACACCCTGCCAAGTACAGGCCACAGCTGTCAAAAAATATCAGTGTAGGGCAGCCACATGGCATGTCTGTTTGCAGGCAGACACACACACATCACAATCAGTAAAAGGTCACCTCCACACACATGCACCACACCTGCACAGGCCATGCCATTCCCACACCCCAAACATACACCCATACTGTCAACTGAATGGCACAGCCTAGGCCTCTGGCATAACCACACCACACCCAGTGCATATGGTGAAACCTGTGCCAGATCCCTGCCATTAAAACCATTGATGCAGGGACATGCATATATGGGTCTGATGCACAGGATGAACTTACTAAATTGTAGATATGTAGTGATGTGTAAATTGCTGTCCTCTGGCATTTGTAAGGGGTACACATCATAGTGTATGTACAGTGTTAGCCATGATGCATTATTTCTATTATTAATGCTGAGTGAATGTGTTCTCACATGCTGTATCCTGTTTTTGTTCTAGGCATTTGTGTGTCACCAGGATGTGGGCGTGCAGCAAGACCAAGGGGTATGGCAGTGTGGTAACACTAAAACCATGTCTTAGGCAGGGTAAAGCTGTATCTGCACATATTTCCTACATCTGTAACAGATTATAGGGCTGAGGGTTGTACATAGGTATATGTTGATTTACAACATCTGTTGTAGAATGCAGTACGTATGATTGCTAATAACCACAGCCACAGGGGATATTCATCAACCAAACACACTGAGATTACTATTCACACACACACACACACACACACACACACACACACACACACACACACACACACACACACACACGCACACACGCACACACACACACACATGCACGCACGCACACACACACGCACACACACACACACACACACACACACACACACACACACACACACACACACACACACTTGCCAGTACTGAGATCTATAGGTTCATTTTTTCATAGGTGTGAATTAGGTGAATGGGCATGAAGGCTCTACAAGGCTAGCCCAAGGAAATACCCTGACATCAGGCCACATGACAATAGTCCTCAGTGTGGCTCATGAGTATAGTCATTGGAGTGGTCCCCAGGGGTGGGCGTTGTATCCCCCATCCACTCATCCAGATTTCTATTGTGGATGGCCAGTGATGTGCACTGTTTCAGATGTATGTGATTTATATTCCATAATATTGACAGTGAACCTGTCCCACAAGCATGTCCTTTGAAGTGTGGAAGTGTGCTTGAGGTCTCTGGGGCATGATGTGTAGACAGATTGGTATCTTCAGATGTAGCATTCCTGACCTAGTTTGGTTTGACATGGATGTGTAACTGAGGTAGTGATTGCACCTACATAGACAGTATGATACAGGGATTCATTGGCGTTATTGGAGTCTGTCCATACAGGGCATGTATATAAGGCATGGTATTCTCTTTGTGGGATACGTTTGCAGGCTCTACAGTTGTTGCAGGTGTCCAGTGGGGTACATGGCAAAAGGGCCACTATACACATTGATTGGGTTACTGAGGGGAGGGTACAGGGTGGCCATGTCCTTTTACTTGCTGGATAACACACACTTAGTCAGGAGATGTAACACATCAAAGTACTTTCTGATGTCAGTGGCACTGTTTTGGTCAACAGATAGCTGACTGTCAACCTATGTTCTCCATTCTTTTATATCAATGTCACTGTTCAGTGGACTACCACCAATTTATAACTTCATGTGAGCCATGGTGCTCCCGAATGTAATGGCGGCACATCTCTTGGCATTGAGGTAATGTCTAGGGTTCTGACAACAGTCATAGGTGTCAGAGTGGCCTTTATGCACGATGTCAACATCACATGGATTGGGAATACTACCACCCACCTTTCTGTTGTATGCAAACATTTTCAGCCAGGGTGCCTTTGTGTTCTCCTGTACCTCAAAAGGGTAGATCTCAAACAAGAGAGGACATGGGTCCATACCCTGTGTGACACTAGTCATGTCTGGTCATCAGTTTGACATGGAGTTCACTGCAATCACACTGTGGGTACTATCTGTGAGGCAGTTTGCAAGAGAACTACTGATATAGTGGTTGATGCCTAGCCAAGTGTGTTTGTGTATGATTCCTGGGTGGAGAGTGGTCTCTGAGTATTAGAAGGGTTGCCTATATTGTTAAGTATTCCATACTGTCATAGTCATTGCACATGGCACTCTACATTTAGGGCTGTAGATTGTCTACACCAGCCTCTACGGTGTTTGACAACTGTTGGCCTTGTAAAGTGGACATTGGGACATATACTAACTAGGTCATCAGTATAATAATTTAGCAAAACCCACACCCCAATGGATCTTGTTATTACACAATCACACCAACACAGGATACTGATGACAGACAGAGAGAGACATACACAAACAAACACTTTCCAGTACTGAGTTTCAAAACCCTACTTATCTATTGCTACTGCAATGTTAAGCATTTAATGCATGTGCCATGGAGCTTAGAGAATGGATGTTGTCCCAAGGTACTTCTAAGGTGAGGAACATCACCAGCCCTTGTAAATAATGGCATTGGGTGATGTAGTGGGTGAGAAATTTCATAAAACCCTTTGCCCTACACACACATTTGCCAGGAGTGAGGTTTGAACCTCTATTTAACAATGGATTCAGACATTTATGTTATGCATTTACAACACTTGCCACTGAGATTACATGGTTTAGGGCTGCCAACAGGTACTTCTGAGGTGAATGATATCTGCAGGACTGCTAAAGTAGGGCACTAAGAAGTGTACTGGGGCCAAAATTTTTAAGGTACAAATACATATGTATAGATATATATATATACCCGCACACAAACACACTTGCCAGGAATGAGATTCAAACCCCTATCTATGCCGTCATTACTAATGCATTATTATACATTTATCACATGCACCACAGAGCTTACAGGCAGAATAGCGTCCAAACATACCTCTAAGGTGAGTGACATCAGCAGCCATTGTAAAGTATTACACTTTGAAATGTACTGGCTATGTATGGGCACAAAATACTTCGACCTACAAATATAAACACACACAGGAACAGGCGCACTTTTACAATTGCCAGAACTGAGATTAGAATTTCTACCTAAGTAGTATTTTAAACTACTGTATCACGAGCACCACAGAGTTTATATGCTGGAGAGCTGTCCAAAGGTATATTTGAAGGTGAGTGACATCAGCAGCAGTGCTAAAAGAGGGGTAAGGGAAGTGTAATGAGTATGAATGGCCTCAAAATCAGGATTTTACAAAGACACACACTCTCTCACACATTTTCATAGTTACCAGGACAGAGATTAGAATTTCTATCTAACTAGATTGCTATACTACAGTTGTCGCAAGCGCCACAGAGATTATACGTTAAAGAACTGGCCAAAGGTATCTTTGAAGATGAGTGACATCAGCAGCAGTGCTAATGGAGGGGTAAGGGAAGAGTAGTGGGTGTAAATGGCCTCAAACTCATTCATCTAGAACCACACACACACACACACACACACACACACACACACACACACACACACACACACACACACACACAGACACACACACACATTCAAACACAACTTTACATTTGACAGGACTGAGATTACAAATGCTACACTAATACTTATTTGTACTATAGTGTTACACAGTTATCATAAGCACCACTGAGACTATAGGGCTGAGGGCTAACAAAAGGAATTTCTACAGTGAATGACATCAGCACATCATGTGATATAGGCCAATGGGATGTGTATTGGGTGGGAAAGGCCTCATAATGGGATTCCCTCTCTCGCTGTCTGTCTCTCTCTTCCCGTCTGTGTGTGTGTATGTTTGACATATTATATTATGTCGGCCCTAGAAATGTGTGAGTATTCCTATCCAATCTGTGTGTGGGTGTGTGTGTGTGTGAAGTATAAATGGTGTAAATTTGGTGTGCGTGCGCAGACATCTGCGAATAACAGATATCTATAGTCCACTGTGTTGTCAGACATGGGCTTCATTTCTCTAAGTGTAATAGCATGCCCAGTATGACCTTCTATATTCAGTGTGTGAATCCATTCCAGGGAGACTTGGACTCCACTTCAGGGTTTTGTGTGCTACAGCTACACCTAGCAACTTGTTTCTGCAGGATATCTGTAGATAGATTGCCAATATGGAGACACAATGGGTGTAATATATGGGGTTTACTATAACTATTGCTGTCAGTGCTGCTTGTGTAACATGGTTAGTTGTAGCATAGATTTTCTGACATATGTACTGTTTTACACTGTGATGTATCATGTCATCAACAACTGACAGATATCATTCTTTGCTCACAGTTATTTACTAGGGAAATACAAGATGAAGTACGCTGGGACCAATATTCTGAGGCATAGACTACACATTCTGGCACACTCCTGCCATTGTGAAGGGGTAGCTACAGACAATAGACTGCTGGTTCTGTATAAATGGTCCAGCACGTTGGTAGTATGCTGGCTGGGGATCCCCTTCTTGTGTTTTCTCAACTTAACAGAATGGCCATATACTGCTGGGGCCATACCTATCAGCTGTACATATACACCCAGGTTATCCAGAGGCAGGACTCATATATCTGGTCAGTTTACCTTTACATTGTGGTTTACAAGAAGTTGTGTGGCTATTCATTAATGGGTTTGCAGTCAGGAGGTAGTATGGGCAAACATTAGAGTTTCAGACTTCACACACTATATGATATCCATGCTTCTACACCCCCCTCTGTTATTCTCTCCTCTTCCTAACATTATGAAAGCAATATATCAGAGATATCCCTATAGTTGGGCCTTTATCCCAGTAGTATTTATGGCCTGGTCCACAATTTTTGCAGTAGGACATGAGGAATCATGCTACTGACATTTGTCAATATGGCATTGCATTTGTTTTCTGTTTACTGTGTTAGGTTGTTAGTTAGGGCCCCCTGATATTCCGTACATTGGCACTATGGGCGAGGCATGGGCCTTTGCCCGAGGACTGCAGACCATTTGAGAGTGCCGTAGACCATCTGTAGCAGGCCTGTGCATTCTGTCAGTTACATGTTCCCAGGCTGCAAGCCAGTGGATTACCCTGGGGTGACAGTGGAAAGTGGTTGAGGTGTTCCTGTCAATCCTTCCTGTTCATACTGAACCACAAATCTGGATGTGGTCAGATTCCTGCTTACAGCTAGGGGCACATCTGCATGGGACACCTATTCAGCATGCAGCATCATGTATGTATTCCCATACAGAGATGGGGTCATGCTGTACTCATCCCCTACACCAAGAATATGACCTGTGATAAACCTGTGGGGTGGGGTGAGCTGAGTGCATGTGTGATATGGAAGCTACTGACATCTGACTCACAGATATACCTGGGACATTACCCTAATGCTGCCTTGTGTGTGGACATGGGCAACCTGTCATTACTTTATAACTGTGCCTTTTGTGGTCTGCCGGTGATTGGCCAGACTACCACTATTCCATACTAGAGGGACAACTAATGTGATGGTAACCTCTATGTATAATTCCAAAGTTGTGTGCAGTTAACAGTTATTTTATATGCACTCTGTGTAGGGTACTTCCACCTGTGTACTGTTGGTATGGGCCCCTGTTCATGGCATGTTCAGCTTTCTGATGGTGACAGATGCTGACATCTGGACAGTGAGTATGTACAACTGCTGACATGGGTGTAGCTGAGAAGCAGTGTGGATGGCATTGCAGTTGTTGGAACATGGCACTGTCGGCCACAGTACTGTACCTAGGCCACTGAGACACAACCATCCAGGCCTACATGCTGACCGCTTCCAGACAATATTAAGCACACAACAAACTTACCACACTGATCCCTACATATTGTACACATGCAACAATCTCTCATGTAGATTAGGACAGCTTTGCCAATCTGTGCTCCAGTGATATTACTCCTCAAACTTACATGTTACTCCATTTCTACATGGGATTGGGGGGTGCACACCTAAAGAGTTACTGTACTGGTATTTTAGTTACTCTTTTGGCTTCCATTTCATATTGTATTGTGACCTATCAT
Source organism: Protopterus annectens (assembly GCF_019279795.1). NCBI lineage: Eukaryota > Metazoa > Chordata > Ceratodontiformes > Protopteridae > Protopterus > Protopterus annectens. The sequence goes on along the minus strand of NC_056726.1, from coordinate 98,669,327 downwards.
GCAGAAAGCAGGCATATCATTAGAGTACTCATCTTAGATCTTAATGGCATACATTTCAGTTTCAGACTTCTTACCCTTCAGAACTAAAATGCAACTGCCAGACCTGTTGTAGTATGTCTGTGTAGGTCTAGAGGGGGACTGTTCACCATTGCCATCATATGCAGGCCTTAGCCCAGCCTTTCTTTATGGTCATCTACACCTGTCCTGCTGGGTGAGGCTGGTGGTGGGTATGTGACCCTCACTGACATCCATGTGAGTGACCTATGGACACCCACAGTTATTTGGACTTTCACATGTTCTGCGGTGGGAGTTGTCACTTTGTGTAGTACTGCCTAGTATGTTGACACCAGTATTCATTATGGATTTCCTGCTGTCCCATATAGCTGTCAGCTGTCTGCTCCTATCCCTTTCAGCCACACAATTCCCTTGCATGCTTGCATCCATACCATACATACAACTACCAGAACATACTACTCCATTCACTAATTGATAGGAATAGTAACTTATCTTGTTGCTGGGCAAGTATTGAGGACGGTGCTGGAGAGCTGACTATGTCGGATGCACATAGTACAATCCCTATACATGGTAAAGTGCAGGTAGTGTCATGTTTTGCATCCATTTTCCTGTATGTGCATGTCGGAGAAAAGTATCAGTCCCTGGGTCCCTAAAGAGTCAGTGTGTGTGCTATGCATTGCCTCTTTGCCAAGGACAGGCCATACTGGGCATGCCTCCATCTGCCTACAGGGGCAGGCTCAGGAAGTTCCTCCTCTGAGTCCCTCTGTGCCTGTGGTGACCTTGGTAATGTTGGGGGCAGAGCTGTGTGGCCCCTCTCTGTGCTGTTCCTGCTGCAGCTGTTTCCATAGGATCATATTGTGTAGCATGGCACGTTCTATGAACATTTGTCCACATGTAGATGGGGAGTACTGCAAGGCTCCACCGGATATGTCAAGGCAGCAGAACCATGACTTGAGCATCCCAAACATATGCTCTACAGTGATCCTGGTTTGTGCGTGTGCCTCATTATGGCATTCTTGTTCAGGTGTGTGTGCATTTCAGATGGGTGTCATCAGCCACAGCTCCAGTACATAGCCAGCATCCCCCACTAGATGGCCATATGGGATGTCCCCCCTGGCAAACCCCTGATACAGCTGTGAGGAATGCCAGATGTGGGAGTCATGATAGCTTCCAGGGCTGCCAGCACATACTTGCATGATAATGCCCTGGGCATTGCACATGACCTGGCAGTTGATGGAGGGGAAGCCCTTCCGGTTTATGTAGACCCTACCCCGCTCATCAGGTGGTGCTTTTATGTGGATGTGTGTGCAGTCTATAGCACAAACTACCTCAGGGTATTCTGCTATACGGTGGAAGAGACGCATACTTCTGGTCAACGCCTCATGGGTGTTGGGAAAATATATGTGCTCATTGGCATGTGGTGTCACGGCATCCAGGAACTGGTGGAGTACCCTGGATGCTGATACCTGTGAGACCCCCATAATATCCCCAGTTGGTCTTTGGAAGGTACCTGTGGCTAGTACTCTTAAACTTACACATACCTTGGTATCCACTGGGATGGGTTACCCTCTGTTAGTTCTGTTGTGAGACATGGCTGGCACAGCTCGATGATTTGCTGTAGAATGTCCCTGTCCACCCTATAGCACTCCACTATCTCCAGCTCATGTAAGCCCTGGTATATTACCCTGGGTCTGTACACTCTTCTTCTCCTCCTCACTGTGGGTTGGTTGTCAGCATTCTCCTCCTCACCACCCTCAGCCTTTAGCACATATTGATAGAGTAAAAAAGAGCCAGCAGCCTCTAACATTTTTAATTAGTTTTGCCAGTTACAAATCCCCTGTCTGTGTACACTGGTGGTGTAGAATTTGTGGGAAAAAAACAGTCTGAAAGGTGTTTGCATAGTTTATAGTGGTGTTCTGGGCTGTTGCCTGTGTAATTGGCTGATTCTAATGCATTCCACCTTTCAGCTATGCTATTTCTCCTTGATTGCTTTCCTACTGCTATTCCCCCTTACCAGTTTCCTCCTAGTTTAAGCCCGAGGCATGGTGCACATTCACAGTGCTCAAATGTAAACACTGCTGCTGTTTCCTGTTTTTTTTTTTTTTTAGTTTAAAACCTGGTGCGTGCCATGCAAACCTGATTAAGCAATGTAAACAGTGCTAATACACCCTCTTCCTTAGCTGTGCTTAGCTAAGGGCAAACATGGGCCTCTGAGCTCCAATGTGCTTACAGCAGGTATTACAAACCCCCTTTTCCTGTTAGTTGCTCCTCCTACCTATATGATCTTGTTCTAGTACCTACACAGTTAGGGGCAGTGTGTGGACTTAGAATATTTTGTGATTCAGTAACATTCCCCTCATTTGCATACCCCAGCATGTAGGTCATTAGTTACTGCATTAAAACGGACCCTTTCCCCTTGACAACCAGTGCTCCCTGGTATTGTTTACATTCTGCATGCCACTGACTATAATTGCAAAATGCAGATTTACCTTAAAATTGAGTTTTCCCATTTTTTTTTTAGCCCAATCGTGTTTGTGTGCCGCTGCCCTATGCTTAAATGGCCAAGATGGCCAAGAAAAAAAAAGTTTAATTTTCATATAAATGAAACAATTTTTCATGCCAATGGCCATATATTTGGCCATTGGCATGAATAATGAAGATAATACATGCTTTTTCACAAGCTGTCATGCCTCCATTTTGTCATTTGCAGAAATGTATTTGGTTATTAACCAAATACATTTCTGCATTGACACTGTTTTAACATGGAGTCTGGGCAGCTTGGTGAATCACGTAATCACCTCATTTGCATGGTTTTCACCAGCAAATGAGGTGATTTGCATGCCAAATTGTTTTCCATGCTAGAACAGTGTAGGGCTGCTTGAGCACGTGAAAACGGGACTATCCTGAATCGTTCAGCGGACATTTTCCATGCAGGAGCTCTTACACTGTCCTTGCATGGAAAATCGGCCTTTGTGAATCACAAGGATAGTTTAATAAAGTATAGCAAAAAACCAATCTCATACATCACCCTAAAAAATGTTAAAAATAAATTATGAACTGTTAAAACTTCTAAGTAGAGTGAAGCATGGTAAAAATGAGATTCAAAAAGTTTCCAAGCAGCACATTTTATAATTTAGCAGCTCTATGCTTCAACACAGTTTGCAGAGAAATATAATCCTTCAGACCTGGAAACATAAAAGCATTCAGCCTAAGCTGCCATAATAGCTCATTGTATTCTAAAATATTTTCCCAGTCTCCTCCCCTAAGGTCAATTTCTACTTTTTCCAAGATACAAAATAAAAAGTCTTCATTGAAAACTTTAGACTGGAAGTGGTTGTAAAGAGCATTATTGACATTTTTAGTTCTAATACTGTACTAGTGCTCGTAAATTCGCTTCTTAAAAGTTATTGTGGTTTTATCAACATAGAAGTCAACGCATTTTTTACAAGCTGCTAAATGAATTAAACTGTTTCAGAATTCCCTCTCTGCAAATATATCTCTGTAGCAGCTGAATTTCCTAAAGTGACTCTCCCCAGGATTCAGAAAGCCGTTTTTTCCCATGCAGGAACAGTGTAGCTGCTCCTGCATGGAAAATGGTCGTTGAGCGATTCAGGATAGTGCCATTTTCATGTGCATGAGCGGCCCTACACTGTTGTAGCACGGAAAAACATTTGGCATGCAAATCACCTCATTTGCTGGTAAAAATCATGCAAATGAGGTGATTAGAAACTTCATCAAGCTGCCCGGACTCCGTCTTAGAACACTGTCAGTGCAGAAATGTATTCAGTTAATAACAGAATACATTTCTGCAAATGACAAAACAGAGGGATGACAGCTCATGAAAATGCACGTATTATGTTCATTATTCATGCCAATGGCCAAATATAAGGCCAATGGCATGAAAAATGTTTTCATTTTAATGAAAATTAAACTTTTTTTTTTTTTGGTTGATCTCGGCCATTTAAGCATAGGGCAGTGGCGTGCAAACACAAACGTGCCAAAAATAAAAAAAAAAAATGTGAAAACTCAATTTTAAGGTAAATCTGCATTTTGCCATTATAGTTAATGGCATGCAGAATGTAACCAATACCAGGGAGCACTGGTTGTCAAGAGGAAAGGGTCCATTTTAGTGCAGTAACTAATGACCTACATGCTGGGGTATGCAAATTAGGGGAATGTTACTGAATCACAAAATATTCTAAGTCCACACACTGCACCTAACCATGTAGGTACTAGAACAAGATCATGTAGGCAGGAGGAGCAACTAACAGGAAAAGGGGGTGTGTAATACTTGCTGTAAGCACATTGGAGCTCAGAGGCCCATGTTTGCCCTTAGCTAAGCACAGCTAAAGAAGAGGGTGTATTAGCACTGTTTACATTGCTTAATCTGGTGTGCATGGCACGCACCGGGTTTTAAACTAAAAAAAAAAAAAACCGGAAACAGCAGCAGTGTTTACATTTGAGCACTGTGAATGTGCACCATGCCTCAGGGCTTAAACTAGGAGGAAACTGGTAAGGGGAAATAGCAGTAGGAAAGCAATCAAGGAGAAATAGCATAGCTGGCAGGTGGAATGTATCAGAATCAGTCAATTACACAGGCAACAGCCGAGAACACCTCTATAAACTATGCAAATACCTTTCAGACTGTTTTTTTCCCACAAACTCTACACCACAAGTGTGCACAGATGGGGATTTTTAACTATCAAAACTAACTAAAAATGTTAGAGGCTGCTGCTGCTTTACTCTATCAATATGTGCTAGAGGCTGAGGGTGGTGAGGAGTAGAAAGCTGACAACCAACCCACAGTGAAGATGAGGAGAAGAGTGTACAGACCCAGGGTGACCTACCAAGGCCTACATTAGCTGAAGATAGTGGAGTGCTATAGGGTGGACAGGGACATTCTACAGCAAATCATTGATTGTCTCACACAGAGAACTAACAGAGGGGAACCCATCCAAGTGGATACCAAGGTATGTGTAGGTTTAAGAATATTAGCCACAGGTACCTTCCAAAGACCAACTGGGGATATCATGGGGATTTTCACAGGCATCAGCATCCAGGGTACCACACCAGTTCCTGGATGCCATGACACCACATGCCAATCAGCACATATATCTTCGCAACACCCGTGAGGCATTGACCAGAAGTATGCATCTCTTCCACCATATAGCAGAATACCCTGAGGTAGTTGGTTCTATATACTGCATGTACATCTGCATCAAAGCACCCCCTGGCAAGCAGGGTAGGGTCTACATAAACCGCAAGGGCTTTCCCTCCTTCAACTGCCAGGTCATGCGCGATGCCCAGGGCATTATCATGCAAGTATGTGCTGGCAGCCCTGGAAGCTATCATGACTCCCACATCTGGCATTTCTCACAGCTGTATCAGGGTTTGCCAGGGGGGGCATCCCATATGCCCATCTAGTGATAGATACTGGCTATGCACTGGAGCCGTGGCTGATGACACCCATCAGAAATGCACACACACCTGAACAAGAATGCCATAATGAGGCACATGCACAAACCAGGATCACTGTAGAGCATGTGTTTGGGATGCTCAAGTCACAGTTCCGCTGCCTTGGCATATCCGATGGAGCCTTGCAGTACTCCCCAGCTACATTTGGACAAATGTTCGTAGTATGTGCCATGCTACACAATATGATCCTGTGGAAACAGCTGCAGCAGGAACAGCATGAGGAGGGATCACATAGCCTCCCCACCACTGCCAAGGCCACCACAGGCACAGAGGGACTCGGAGGAGGAACTTCCTGAGCCGGCCCCTATAGGCAGATGGAGGTGTGCCCAGTATGCCATGTCCTTTTCAAAGAGGCATTGCATGGCACACACACACTGACACTGTATGGACCTAGGGACTGATACTTCTCTCTGACTTGCACACACAGTAAAATAGATGCCAAAAATGATATTACCTGTGCTTTTCCATGTATTGGGAGTGTACTACATGCATCCAACATAGTTAGCCCTCGAACATCGTCCCCAATACTGGCTCAGCAACAAGCTAAGTCACTCTTCCTATCAATTAGTGACTGGAGTAGTATGTTCTGATAGTTGCATGTATGGTATGGATGCAAGCATGCAATCGAATTGTGTGGCTGACTGGGATAACAGACAGCTGACAGCTATACGGGACAGCAGGAAACCCATAATGAATACTGGTGTCAACATACTAGGCAGTACTACACAAGGTGGCAACACCCACCGCACTACAAGTGGTGGCCACAGAACATGTGGAAGCCCAAATAACTGTGGGTGTCCATAGGTCACACACATGGATGTCAATGAGGGTCACATACCCACCACCAGCCTCACCTAGCAGGACAGGTGTAGATGACCATAAAGAAAGTCTGAGCTAAGGCCTGCAAATGATGGCGATGATGAACAGCTGCTCTCCAGACCTACACAGACATACTGCATCAGGTCTGGCAGTTGCATTTTAGTTCTGAAGGGTAAGAAGTCTGAAACTGAAATGTATGCCATTAAGATCTAAGATGTGTACTCTAATGATATGCCTCGTTTCTACATGATAGGTCACAATACAATATGAAATGGAAGCCAACAGAGTAACTGAAATACCATTACAGTCATTACAAATGTTTAAAGTCTTCAGGTGTGCACTCCACACACACACAATCCCATGTAGAAATGCAGTAACATGTAAGTTTGAGGAGTAATACCACTGGAGCACAGATTGCCAGAGGTGTCTCAATCTACATGCTGGACTGTTGCATGTGTACAATATGCACGGGTCAATGTGGTAAGTTTGTTGTGTGTTTAATATTGCCTGGAAGTGGACGGCATGTAGGCCTGGATGGTTGTATCTCAGTGGCCTAGGTATAGTACTGTGGTCGACAGGGCCATGTTTCAACAACTACAGTGCCAACTACACTGCTTCTCAACTACAAGCATGTCAGCAGTTGTACATATTCACTGTGCAGATGTCAATATCTGTCACCGTCAGAAAGCTAGACACACCATGAATGGGTGCCCATACATAGAAACAGTACACAGATGGAAGCACCCTACACAGAGTGCATATAAAATAACTGTCAGCTGCACACAACTTTGGAATTATACATAGAGGTTAGCATCACATTAGTTGTCCCACTAGTACGGAATACTGGTAGTCTGGCCAATCACTGGCAGACCACAAAAGGCACAGTTATAAAGTAATGACAGGCTGCCCATGTCCACACACAAGGCAGCATAAGGGGAATGTCCCAGGTATATTTGTGAGTCAGGTGCAAGTAGCTTCCATATCACACATGCACCCAGCTCACCCCACCGTCAACCACAGGTTTATCACAGGTCATATCCTTGCTGTAGAGAATGAGTACAGCCTGACCCCATCTCTGTATGGGAATACATACATGATGATGCTGCATGCTGAATAGGTGTCCCATGCAGGTATGTTCCTAGCTGTAAGCAGCAACCTGCCCACATCCAGACTCGTGGATCAGTATGAACAGGAAGGATTGACAGGAACACCTCAACCACTTACCACTGTCATCCCAGAGTAATCCACTGGCTTGCAACCTGGGAACATATGACTTGACAGAATGCACTGGCCTGCTACAGATGGCCTGCAGCACTCTCAAATGGCCTACAGTCCTCTGGCACAGGCCCATGCATCACCCATAGTGCCAATGTATGGAATGTCAGGGGGTCCTAACTAACAACCTAACACAGTAAACAGAAAACAAATGTAAGGCCTTGTTGACACATGCCAGTAGCATGCCTCCTCATGTCCTATTGCAAGAACTATGGATCAGGCTATACATACTACTGGGATAAGGCCCAACTATAGAGATACCTCTGAGATATTGCTTTCATAATGTTAGGAAGAGGAGAAAATAACAGGGGGGTGTAGAAGCATGGATGTCATGAAGTATGTGAAGTCTGAAACTCTAATGTCTGCCCATACTACCCCCTGGCTGCAAACCCATGAATGAATAGCCACACAACTACTTGTAAACCACAATCTGAAGGTAAACTGACCAGATATATGAGTCCTGCCTCTGGCTAACCTGGGTGTATCTGTACAGCTGAAAGGTATGGCCCCAGCAGGATATGGCCGTTCCGTTAAGTTGAGAAAAGCACAAGAAGGGGATCCCCAGCCAGCATACTACCAAGGTGCTAGACCAGAACCAGCAGTCTATTTTCTGTAGCTACCCCTCCACAATGGCAGGAGTGTGCCAGAATGTGTAGTCTACACCTCAGAATATTGGTCTCAGATTCATTCATCTTGTATTTCCCTGATAAATAACTGTGAGCAAAGAATGATATCTGTCAGTTGTTGATGACATGATACATCACAGTGTAAAACAGTACATATGTCAGAAGATCTATGCTACAATTAACCATGTTACACAAGCAGCACAGACAGCAATAGTTACAGTATCCCCCATATGTTACGCCCATTGTGTCTCCATATTGGCAACCTATCTACAGATATCCTGCAGAAACAGGTTGCTAGGTGCAGCTGTAGCACACAAAACCCTGGACTGGTGTACAACTCTCCCTGGAATGGATTCACACACTCAGTATAGAAGGTCATACTGGGCATGCTATTACACTTAGAGAAATGAAGTCCATGTCTGACAGCACAGTGGACTATAAATATCTGTTATTCGCAGATGTCTGTGCACACACACCAAATTGTACACCATGTATACTACACACACACACACACACACACACACACACACACACACACACACACACACACTGGATAGAAATACTCACACATATCTAAGGTCAACTTAATATAATATGTCAAACATACACACACAGAGACGTGGGGAAGAGAGAGACAGACGGCAACAGAGACAATCCCATTATGAGGCCTTTCACACCCAGTACACATCCCATTGGCCTATATCACATGATGTGCTGATGTCATTCACTGTAGAAATTTCTTTTGTTAGCCCTCAGCCCTATAGTCTCAGTGGTGCTTGTGATAACTATCACTATAGTACAAATAAGTATTCATGTAGCATTTGTAATCTCAGTCCTGTCAAAGGTAAAGTTGTGTGTGAGTATGTTTCTAGATGAATGAGTATGAGGCCATTCACACTCATTAAACTTCCCATTGCCCTACTTTAGCACTGCTTCTGATGTCAGTCACCTTGAAATAACCCTTTGGGGCAGTGTGCAGCCATATAAGCTCTGTGGTGCTCGTAATAAGTGTGTAATGTTATAATGTAGCAAACTAGTTAGATAAGAGTTTGAATCCCAATTCTGGCAATTGTGTAAAGGTGTGTGTTGGTGTGAGAGTGTGTGCCTTTGTAGAAACGTAATTTTGAGGCCATTCACACTCACTGCACTTCCCTTACCCCTCCTTTAGCACTGCTGTTGATGTCACTCACCTTCAAAGATACCTTTGGACCATTCTTTAACATATAAGCTCCTTGGCACTTGTGATAACTGTGTAATATTGTAGTATAGCAAACTAGTTAGATAGGAGTTCTAATCCTGATCTGAGCAACTGTGAAAATGTGCTTGTGTAAGAAAGTGTTTGTGTCTTTGTAGAGACATGATTTTGAGTCCATTCACACTCACTGCACTTCCTTTACACCTCCTTTAGCACTGCTGCTGATGTCACTCACCTTCAAAGATACCTTTCTCCAACATGTAACTTCTGTGGTGCTTGTGATAACTGTGAAATACTGTAATGTTGCAAGCTAGTCTGGTAGGAGTTCTAAGACTGGTCCTGGCAACTGTGAAAATGTGTGTTTGTGTGAGAGACAGTGTGTGTGTCTTTGTAGAGACTTGATTTTGAGGCCATTCACACTCACTACACTTCCCTTACACATCCTTTTAGCACTGCTGTTGATGTCACTCACCGTCAAAGATACCTTTGGACAGCTCTCCAACATATAAGCTCTGTGGTGATCTTGATAACTGCGTGATATAGTAGTGCAAAATACTACCGAGGTAGGAGTTATACTCTCATTTCTGGCAATTGTAAAAGTGTGTCTATATCTGTAGGTTGAAGTATTTTGTGTCCATACACAGCCAGGACATTTCCAAGTGTAATACTTTAAAATAGCTGCTGATGTCACTCACCTTAGAGGTGTGTTTGGACGCTGATCTATCTATAAACTCTGTGGCGCATGTGATCAATGCATAACAATAATTACATAGGTAGGGGGTTGCATCTCATTCCTGGCAAGTGTGTGTGTATATCATACCTCTCAACTGTACAGATTTTCACTGAATGTTCAAATTTTTGCCTCATATTTTTGGTGTGTTCCTCCTAAAATCTATACTTTTCTGGCAAATAGCTGAGAATTGAAGTCATTAAATAATGACAAACATTTGAGTAAGACTCCACATCCTTCAGAAAATTCATGCTAATGCAAAACCTATTATTATATCAACTTTCTATGTTTGTAAGAGCAATATTTAAAATCTGTCCCTATTTGTTCCCCCACCATTTTAGGCTTTGTCCAGATTTTTTGCTCTAAGAGGTTGAGAGGTATGGTGTGTATATATGTTTGTACCTTAAAGATTTTGGCCCCATTTACAACCAGAACACTTCTCAGTGCCCTACTTTTGCAGTGCTGTAGATAGCATTCACCTTAGAAGTATCTGCTGGCAACCCTAATCCATGTAAGCTCAGTGGGGTATCTGGTAAATGCATAACCATAAAGGTCTGAAACCATAGTTAAATAGAGGCTCGAACTTCATTCCTGGCAAATGTAAATGTGTGTGCAGGGCAAAGTATTTTATGAAATCTATCACCCACTACATCACCCAATGCCATTATTTACAAGGGCTGGTGATGTTCCTCACCTTAGAAGTACCTTGGGACAATATCCATCCTGTACCCTCTGTGGTGCGTGCGATAAATGCGTAACACTATAGTAACAATACATAGATAAGGAGGGGTTCAAAACTTAGTAGTGACAAGTGTGTGCCTCTGTCTGTCATCAGTATTCTGTGGGGTTGTTGGTGTGACTGTGTAATAACAGGATCTAAGGGGGAGCAGGTTTTGCTAAATTATTATATTGATGACCTAGTATATGTCCCAATGTGCACATTACAGGGCCAACAGTTGTCAGACACCATAGAGGTTGGTGTAAACAATCTACAGCCCTAAATGTGTAGTACCATATGCAAGGACTATGTGACAGTATGGAATAGTTAACAATAGAGGCAACCCTTCTAATACTCAGAGACGGCACTCCACCCAGCACTTATACAAAAACACACTTGGCTAGGCATCAACCACTATATCAGTAGTTCTCTTTAAAACTGCCTCACAGATAGTACCCACAGTGTGAATGCAGTGGACTCCATGTCAAACCGATGACCAGACATAACTGGTGTCACACAGGGCACAGACCCATGTCCTCTCATGTTTGGGATCTACCCTTCTGAAGTGCAGGAGAACACAAAGGCACCCTGGCTGAAAATGTTTGCATACAACAGTACGGTGGGAGGTAGCATTCCCAATCCATGTCAAGTTGACATCATCCACAAAGGCCACTCTGACACCTATGACTGTTGTCAGAACCCTGGACATTACCTCAATGCCATGTGATGTGCCGCCATTACCTTTGGGAACACCATGCCTCACATGAAGTAATACATTGGTGGTAGTTCACTGAACAGTGACATTGTTATAACAGAATGGGGAACACAGGTTGACAGTCAGCTGTCTATTGACCACAACAATGCCACTGACATCAGAAAGTACTTTGATGTGTTACATCTCCTAAGTGTGTGTTATCCAGCAAGTAAAAGGACATGGTCATCCTGTACCCTCCACTCAGTAGCACAATCAATGTGTACAGTGGCCCTTTTGCCATGGACCCCACTGGACACTGCAACAACTGTAGAGTCTGCAAACATACCCCACAAAGTGAATACTATGCCTTATGCACATGTCCTGTATGGACAGACTCCAATAACTCCAATGAATACCCGTATCATACTGTCTATGTAGGTACAATCACTACATCAGTAACACAGCCATGTCTCACCAAACTAGGTCAGGAATGCTACATCTGAAGATACTAATCTGTCCACACAACATGCCTCAGAGACCTCAAGCACACTTCCACACTTCAAAGGACATGTTTGTGGGACAGGTTCACAACCAAGACACTGTCCATGTTATGGAATATAAATCACATACATGTGAAGCAGTGCACATCACTGGCCACACACAACAGAACTCTGGATGAGTGGATGGGGAATACAATACCCACCCTGGGGACCACTCCAGTGACTATATTCATGAGCCACACTGGGGACTATTGTCATGTGGCCTGATGACAGGGAATTTCCATGGGCTAGCCTTTTAGAGCCTTCAGGCCCATTCACCTGCTACACACCTATGAAGCAATGAACCTATGGATCTCAGTACTGCAAGTGTGTGTGTGTGTGTGTGTGTGTGTGTGTGTGTGTGTGTGTGTGTGTGTGTATGTGCGTGTGTGTGTGAATAGTTATCACAGTGTGTTTGGTTGATGAATATCCCCTGTGGCTGTGGTTATTAGCAATCGGAGGTGTGTCCAAACCACAACATGTACCATTCTCCACTCTACAACAGATGTTGTAAATCAACATATACCTATGTACAGCCCTTAGCCCTATAGTCTGTGAGGCATATGCAATCACTGTGTTACAGACCTGGTGAATCTGTGCAGATACAGCTGTACCCTGCCTAAGATATGGTTGATGTGTTACCACACTGACATACCCCTTGGTCTTGTTGCAGGGCCATATCCTGGTGAGACACAGATGCCTAGAACACAAACAGGATACAGCATGTGAGAACACATTCTCTCAGCATTAATAATAGCAATAATGCATCATGGCTAACACTGTACACATACTATGATGTGTACCCCTTACAAATGCTAGATGACAGCAACTTAAACAGCATTACATATCTATAATTTAGTAAGTTCACCCTGTGCATCAGACCCATATATGCATGTCCCTGCATCAATGGTTTTGATGGCAGAGATCTGGCACAGGTTTCATCATATGCACTGGGTGTGGTTTTGCCAGGGCCCTAGTCTGCGCCATTCAGTTGACAGTATGGGTGTGTGTTTGGGGTGTGGGAATGGCATGGCCTGTGCAGGTGTGGTGCATGTGTGTGGAGGTGACCTTTTACTGATTTTGATATGTGTGCGTGTGTGTGTGTGTGTGTGTGTGTGTGTGTGTGTGTGTGTGTGTGTGTGTGTGTGTGTGCACAGACACGCTATGTGGCTGCCCTACACTTATGTTTTTTGGACAGCTGTGGCCAGTACATGGCATGGTGTTCAGATCACCGTCTCTGGCCATGGACAGGGGAACCAGACCTGCCAGGGGTATCATGAGCACCACCAAGGACAAGGCCGGACAAAGTACTGCTCCCTGATGGTGATGGTTGTCCACTGGATCTGTGTCTCTGTTGGGACCAGCCAGGACCATGTGCTGATGGCCTGCCGCATCTTTGTGTGGACATAACACCACCCTTAGTATTGCTGGAGTTACTGCCAATATGGGAGCGTGATGGTGCATGACCACGTGCATGCCCAGCTGATCATGGTGCTGAGCTACCTCCACGTGGCTGCTGCCTCCCGTCCGCCAAACATTCGTGCACAGATACTCCATGGTGGAGGAGTGCCACGACCTGACCTCACTGTCTATCAGTGATCTCATTGCCGTTACGCAGGACCCCAATGAGTTCACGAAAATTGTCATATGCACCAGGGAGATGTTCTACAACCAGCCTAGGCATTTGTCTGGTGTTACGTTCATTATGTGCCTGTGCATCCATTACAGACCAAAATATGTGCCTGGTTACTGCAGCAGTGCACCCCTTCCCAGAGATTTGCTCCAAGTTCACTTTGTATGTCATATAGAACACAGCCATGGATATGTTGGTGTCCCATGGAAGCTGTATTCTTGCCTGTGGACAATGCAGGTCTAACCTGGCCTGCAGTATTGCTGGGTGCCTGCTAGTCATCTGCCATTGTGATTGTACACTTGTGGGGGGTGGAGAGGTAAAGCTGGTACTGAATGTGTTGCCAAGACTGTGGCCAATATCTGTTGTCTCAGGATAGGTATTAGCATTGTGCAGTAACCCACAGCACTTCTGTTTAATGCTGTGGAGGTTGTCATTGTAACTATCAAAGGCTTTTGTGATTGTTGTCAGTGTCTGCTGCATGTCTGCCTTCATAGACGCCTGTAGGGGATTCCATGAGGGATCCCAAGTTGTGTTTGAGGCTAAGGGAGTTCAACAGTCATGGGACACCACCTTTCTCTGCTGCAGTGTCCTCCTTCTGTTGTACACTTCGGTAATGGCAGGGGACCATCACATTGTCTCCCAGTGTTTGGAGGACAGTGTCTGGGTTCTGTTGGCTATGGCTAGTACCATGCATTCATGTACCTGTTTGTAGAGTGCATATCTGAATGAATTGACAGTCATGCAGCTATTTCCCATTGTCATGGATGCCATGGGTGCGGCAAAGTCATCCACCCCTGTTTTTATTGCTGCTGTCAGCTTTGGTGAGGTTTTGCAAGGTATTTACCTTTGACGGGGGTGTGGCTGACATGTTGAGTTCCATGTTGATTACAACCTGTGTGGATATCATCAGGTAGGAATGACAACTCTGGATGAGCAACAGTCCCATATTTAAGCAGTCAAAACAGGTCAAGGTTGCAGCATACTCTACCGGGGGTCAGTATGAGCCAGTCCAGAGCATTGGAAATGATGAATACCAGGAAGTGTTGGGTCACTGTACTTGCACTTGGCTACTTTCCCCAGATGATGGAGGGGTAGTTAAAGTCTCATACTATGTCAATGTTGCGTTGGACCATCATAGATGACAGGGTGTTGAGGAATGTGCATTGGCAGTCTAGGGACAATGATGTGGACCCATAGCAGGCTATGGTCTGGAATGCACTATTACTGCAAGGTAGTTGTACCGGAAGTATCTCCAATGCATTATGCTGGGATACAAGTCTGGAGGTGTTCCGATCCATAATGAATATGGAGACAACACCAGCTGTGGAGGTGTGGTGTGGTCCATGTTTGGGAGCTGACAGCTGTGGAATATGTTATAGCCTGATAATGCAGGGCTGCTGTTTGCTGCTGTGAACCACCTCTCCATTACAGCAGAAATGTTAATGTCCTCCACTCCAGTGAGTGCTTTGAGTGACTGCATCCTGACAGTTAGATGTCTACTGTTGAGCAGCATGACCCTTAGATTGCATACATGTCTAGCTGTTATGGTGGTAATTACATTAGGAACACTGCCTAATAAGGCATTATAGGGGTGGCAAGACACTTAGCCAGTACCTGGAAACCCAGTGCTAACAGATGTAGGACATCTGTGGCAAGCCACTGAGTTCTGTCAATCCTGTCATCCCAAGCAAAGAGATACTGGATCCCCTGAGAATGACACAAACCATGTAAGCCAATGTTGCAGTCAATCATCTGTTGATTGTACTGCAGCATCATTCTGGGTGATGGTGGTATACTGCTCAGGGCTACTGTCACACCTGCCTGGCCCACATAATCAGAGAGTTCAACCATGTCTCCTGTCATGTAGTCCAGGGAGGTGTGTCCCAGGTCATTCACACCCACATGGATACAGAGTGATACTCGTAGTTGTTGTGGAGTGCCATGCCTGGCTGTGTTATGTGTTGGATGCTGCCATGTGATAGATATTTGGCTATTACTTGCTCCATAGTCAACATAGTGAGTGGTATATGTGTGTGCCTCAGTACTGAGTTACCCATGATCACTGTATTATGCAAGGTGGTTAGCCTTAGGAGCTTAGGTTGAAGGGCACACTGTGTAGGTTAAATATGTGTCCCCTGGCATGTGCCATGTCATGGTGTTTGAGTGGGTGTCTGTCTTGCTGGTCTGTGCTGTTTGGGTAAATGTCCATTGAGTGCCTCTGTGAAGGTGAGTGTGTGGCTTTTCACTGTATGCTATGGCTGTCAAAGTGGGTGTCATGGTGAGCTATGTATTCCACATGATGTGGTGCAGGTGTTGATCTTATCCTCTGGACCTGCTAATCCAGCCTTTGCTGGAGAGTGCATATGTCTACATTGGGTGAAATACGGGTAACTCTCACAGGTCTGAGTGTTTGGAGTTCAGTGGGGTGGGTTGTCTGTGTACATGAGACAGTTGCAACAGTGCCTCAGAATGGACGAGTGCATCAGGTGAATGGGTGAAAGCACAGAAAACCACCTTTCAATCATGCCAGGAGGGGTAGTCATAACTACTAAGTACTGAGGCTACTTCTGTGATGAATGAGTTCTGCTGACAGTTCCCAGATGTGCCGCACTTACTGATATAATAATCTGGTGAAGTGCCAAGCCATAATGCTATTTGAAGTGCAAGACAGAAATAACTAGCATGATGTAAGGGTGGAACTGAAGGCAGACTTTCTGCCACCTGTAATACTTCACCTCAAGTGTGCAGTTATCAGCAGCTTTGGCCATATGAAAGTTCAGTAAACTCTGTAGTGCATGCGGTAACTGCATAACATTATAGTAGACATAACTAGATAGGCAGGTATTTTAATCTTCCTACTGGCAACTGTTTGGATGTGTTTGTGTGTGAATCATGTAGTGTGTGGGTTGACCTGTGTAATACCTTTTACACTTCCCCTCATTCCAATTTAGTAGTCCTGGTTATGTCATCCACCTTAGAAGTACCTTTGGAGTAGGTGAAAATGTATAAGCTCTGTGGCGTGTCTGATAACTGTGTAACACTATAGTAGAAATAACTAGATCAGTAGGAGATATAATCCCAATGCTGGCAATTTTGTGTGTGTGTGTGTGTGTGTGTGTGTGTGTGTGTGTGTGTGTGTGTGTGTGTGTGTGTGTGTGTGTGTGTGTGTGTGAGGATCATATCCTGCATGGCTTATACCATTTTGATGTTTGTACCATACACGGCTGGTAACCACCTCCAGCTGCCATTACTTTATATAGTGTGGTAACAGCATCTGCCTCACATGCAGAAAGTTAAACCATTGTACAGTTCTCTGTACAGATGTGTGTGGAATATCCAGATGTTTGCAACCTATACGTGGTCGGAAGTGGTCTGTGTGCCTTAACAATGTCTATGTCCCTATGTGATATTGTAGGCAAATAGGCCAGAGTGAGTATACTGACACATATGGCAGCATGTGGTATCATACCTGACTGAAACATCATGCTAATACGATGTCTGCCACCCTTACAGGTGGCCAGCCTTGTAGGTGCAATACATGAGTCCAGATGCTTGGTTTTACAAGTGAACTGTTCATGCTATGGGTAACATTAAAGGCTGGAAGAGGTGTGGACTAACATATTGTGGTCCTAATTTGTATGCAACTGGAACACCTTGCATCTTAACAGGAGTGTGTACACAATTTACATACAATGTATACCATTGTGTCACATATGTCCCTACCTTAGGCCGTCTGTCCAGCCCATTTTGCAGGCCTCTGTCCAGACGTCATGGCACTGACAAGTTGGGAGTTATGCTGCAGGAATGTTGAATTCATGTCAGATAGGCCCCAGTGGTGACCACTCTGATGCAATGCAGTTAACCCCACCACAAATGAACATGCACATAAAGCAATATAGCTATTACATAAAGCAATATAGCTATTACTAATGGCTGTGTGCATGGTAAATTGCATGCCCTTCACATGCCTGGGGTACTGCCAGGCAAAAACAGAGAAATGTCATACTCACCAGCTTCAGGTTGCTGTCCCATATGCAAACCAGAGGGTCCTAGGTAGTTGTGAGAGGGAGATATTGTCAGAAGACTAATTTGTGTCCTTGGTGCAGCATGGATGCAGCATTTCAGCACATTAACAGTGCAACCACCAATACTACAAAATATGCTGGCCAACACCATAGATGTACATGTCTGTGCATTACTAAACACTAGCAAGATCTACTATCTCATCTGACATATGCATGTAGATAGTATACAGATAGGAATGGATAAGCAACAATGTTCTAATAATGTGCACTGGGCCTTACCTGCACACTCCCCGTCCACTGTGTGGATGCAACCCACCTCCACAATGCTTTCCTCAGCTTCATGACTTGTGCCCTGGGCAGGTGCCACAAGGTTGGAGATGAGCTCCTCAGTGGGTGTTAGTGGGGGCTGGATGACTGTCCCCCCCACCTGTGGTTAGCCGGTCCCTTGCTACAGCAGCAGCCCATTGATGGGCATGGTGGATGAGGTCGGTGGCCTGATGCTACACCTGCTCATAAGTTCTGCTGTGCAGGCTGGCATCATTTACCCTGTGGACCAGATCGTTCCACAGGGCGGTTCTCTCCCGCACATCTTGTGCTCTCCATCCAAATAACAGGGCATAATGTTCAATCACATATATATTGAGTGATGATGTCAGTTTCCCCAACAGAGAATGCTGGCAGGCATGTTATCTATGTGTTACCTGAAAGACATAAACAGGAAAAAAGTTTACAGGACCTCATGCGGTTGTCAAATTGCACATTAACAGTGGGTATTACTTGCAAATAATCCAAACTACACCATAACCCTCCAATCTATCATGGCTATAGCAGCTTGCATTACACTCCTGTCCCTGAGCTATCTTATTCCCCCCAATGTTGGACATTTAATTGCATAATCCTCTATTCTCCATTAATTTCCATATAGAGGGATGACAGTGACCATCTTCCATGTGGATGGTGTGTGGATGGTGCAAAGTCTGTGTTTGACTGTGGTGTGTGATGGAGCTGTGAGCACATGCCTGAGTTCTTGTAGGAGGCAGACAGTGATTTTATTATGCCCCATTGAGATTTCCTGTTGCTGCCATCAGTAGGCAATATGAACATGTTCACCATTGCTGAGGGGAGGACTATAGTTGATGTGCATATCCCCCTATACAACTGGGGTGGACAGGGTGGCAATGTTCCCACCTAACCTGTCTGATGCAGGTTGTCTATATCCATGGCATGTGTGTATGAGGTGTGCTTTACCCACAGTACAGGGTGAATTGTGTTGTTGTCTCTGAGACTGACAACATATGTGGAGACACTGTTGCAATTGTCCTTAGTGATGTGACTATGTCTGATCTGTAGTCATAGTCAGCCTTACAGGAAGTCACCTGTGAACTTACATGTTTGCTAAGATAGAGGTGCATTTACTTCCAAGTTGTTGCCTGAACCTATGTGTCCCTGCACAGCTAAGATAGCAACATATTATGTGGTTTGTGTATTGCTGCTGTCCACCAAAGGGGATTATTCTACCTTGGTGGAGGCTGGTTATGCAGGGCAGGTACTGCTGAGTCCATATAGCTACAGTGGATGTAAAGTGTACACACCCCTGTTACAATGCCTGGAATTTTTGCAATTGAAACATGACACCACAATAACTGATTTCACAACATTTCCCACCTTTAATGTGACCTATAGCCTGTACAATTCAATTGTAAACATAACAATCAGGTCTGTGAAAACATATGAAAATAATCATCAGTACAATAAGCCAGTTGAATGAGTGTGCACACCCTTAAACTGATTTGTTGTGTATGCACCTCTTGAGATGGTTACAGCATTCATTCATCTTGGTTTGGACTCTAACATCATGGTACATCTTCACTTGGCAATAGTTGCTCACCTTCCTAGAAACACCTTTGTTTTTCAATGGAATTGTACAGGTTAGGGGTTACATGCAAGATGGGAAACATTATTAAATAATTTTCTGTAGTCTCATTGTCATACAACACACAAACCTAGCATTCCAACAGGGGTGTGTACACTTGTGATATCCACTGTATACAGGTGTTGATATAGCTGTTAGTGGTAATCATGGACAGAGGGTCATTGCACAGTTGGACACTTCTCCAATTACTACCTGATAATCATAACCACTCTAGTACCCATATCAGTGTCAGGGCAATGCAACAACCAGTAGCTGTACACATTTATGTCTGTTGTATGCACTGACACTGATATTACACACATGTGCAACATGCACAACCTATGTACCTGACTGCTTGAAACCCATGTTATGAGTTTTGTGCCTTCCATCCGAACATACACATACATACATGTGTTCAGGGGATACCTGGTATACATTTCTGTTCTATGTTAGTATGGCACACTGTATTTACAGTCTTGCTGCTCAGTCATACTTCACAACCTGTTACAGCAGTACATCTGGACAATGGCACACATAAATGGGTGTCAAAGGGGACATCAATATTGATACTGTATTAATATAGCTTCACCTTACATTAGTACATTGATTGCACAGTAGGCTTTAACAGCACTGTGATAACCTGGAAGATGTCCAACAGTCATGGGTAGGCTATTATGTTACATTGTCACTGCTCACAGTCTTGCCAATGGTTTGGCTGACATAACACAGGCATATGTGTATGTGACTACAGAATCGGTAACAAATGTGCTTATTGTCCAGCAGAACACTGTACAGTTGAATGTTGTTAATTCAGCATATCACATGCAGTTCAACACACATGTCTGCAACAGTACTTTACTATGTACATGCCCTATATAGGTCTCTTAGATTTACAAGACAAACATGTATCATACTCATATTCACAGGTAACATATGGATATGGACAATATTCCATCAACTGGCCTAGCAGTGGCACAGTCACAACTGTTTGACAGACACCCCAGCGGTTGTCATATGTAAGCTGCCCAGGGTGAGTCAGACTCCTGAGCTGTGATCCTACCTCGCAACCTCTTAGAGCATCACATCTGGATAAAGCCTAAAATGATGGGGGGATAAATGGGGCCAGACTTTACATATTTCTGTTACAAACTTGGGAAGTTTGTAGAATAATACATTTTGCATTACCGTGAATACTCTTATGGATGTGGAGTCATAAACTCGTGAGTTTGTCATTACTTGATGACTTCAGTCCTCAGCTATTTGCCAGAAATGTACAGATTTCAGGAGGAATAGACAAACAAACCTATAATGCGTAAATCTGGACATTCTGTGAAGATCTGTACAGTTGAGAGGTATGACTGTGATCTCTCCCACTGCAAAGAGGTAGAGATGCTATGGCAATAGCAGCTGTTCAGCAGGACATTAGTACAGCAAGTCTTGTTGGGACACATATTCTTCCAAATCATATTTCCCATTATTACAGACCTACATTCAATTACATGCCTATATGTTCCACTTACCTTTTTTTCCTTCACTTTTTCCATTTTTTTGTTTTTATTTGTTTTGTTTTTTTTTTCTTTCTTTCTTTCTTTCTCTGTCTGTGTGTACTACAGGGATAGAGCTGATTTGAATAGGTGGCAGCATGGCTTTTGTAGGTGATGCTCATGACCAGGTGATAGCCTGTGCACCAATTGGTGTTCCCCACTTGCTAATTGCATGCAGAGCAGCTGTGTAGTTCTTCCAAAAGCTAATGTTATGGCAAAACACTCCTATAATTGAGTACTCCATGTGGGCATTGGCCCTTTCCCTTACCTGTGAGGAAGACAACATGGAGGTGTGTGAACTAATACCTCTTACAACAGGACTTAGAGACAGAATGTGAGTATTGCTGTTATATGTTTGGAATACTGCCAGTTTAACAGGGTTTGTCTGAACATGCTACATCTGCATGGGTTTTAGTCTGACAAAGTTCTGTCTCTGCATAGCTCTCAACTGTAGGGCTATCCACATAATGGCCACAGGTTAGCCTGTTATGTTTGGTCTGTACCCCAGACAGATGTTGTCCTTGGCAAATCAGTAGCATACTCTGGAGATTGCAAACAGAAATGCTAACATCCATTTGTTTTTCTGACTTTATATCCCTCAGAAAAGATATGTTACAACAAACCCTGTAACACCAGCAACTTTCTCAGTGTACAACATCAATATTACAAGTATGGCCATGTATTTGGGCCTCTATCTACCAATTATGTCAGGCTTTGTCCAGATGACATACAGTAGGAGGTTGGTAGGTATAATGGTCTATCATTATTTAGTGCTGTCATTCCTGCTGAGGGGAAAGGCTGGAAACATGTTGGAGTCTGTACATTCAAGAAATTGGTGTATGGAGAATGCTCTTAGATGCCCTTGTAACATATGTTATGTGGATGAGAGTAACACGTCTTTTAAAACAAGGCACATATGAGACATATTACTGATAAGAAAGAAGACAGTTCTATAGCTATACATTTGAATAAATCTTACCATGGGGACAGTAGTGGGTTCCAAGGTACTGTTTTGGAATAAGTCTATTCCTCAATTTGAAGAAACATTCAGAAAAAGGACAATTGGTATCTACAGAATCAATGTACTAATATTAAATGTGATATTGTATGCCTTACAGGGTTAAATAAGGAGTGTAAATGGAGGTTGTGTATTTAATTATGTAATTAAGTGTTGCTTGCTTCTTGTGAGTAAGGCAAGTATTTCCTGTAATCCAATACTCCTTGAAGGCTTTGGCCAAGACATCAGAGTATAATAAACATGTGTGAATTACTGGCTGGTTGTATTTCTCTTTGCTATGTTCACTCATTTTAGTTGTTTTGCTAAGAAGTTGGTGTATGTCTGGCCATTGCGTATGGCCTATCATTATTTTGTAGCAGTGTACTGTTCACTTATTTATTTGGACTGTGGGTTGGGGCAGATGTGAGTGTCATGGGTCCTTTTTTATCCAACTGTGCATGCTGCCCCAGTTATGGGTGGTCTATCAGCAGCATATGTTTTTTATGGTCATTTTTGAGACATATGTGTATATATATATATATATATATATATATATATATATATATATATATAAATGTATATGTATATATTTGTTTACGTACATGTATATATATATATATATATATATATATATATATATATATATATATATATTTGTAGATACCAATCCTTCCTACTTGCACAGTGTCTATTCCCTATTGTAAACTGGCTGTAAAGAAGGGTATGTTTAAGAAAACATCCAAAAAACATGCATCTGAGGTGGCTTACTGGCAAATTGCTTTGGCTATTGTGTACAATGTCCTGGGTTCAGGACCTGCAAAGGCTATTTATTTTCTTGCTAGCCAGAACAAGGACTGTTGGATACAGAGTGATTAAGGCAGTTTTGAGCAGCTTTAAGTGTATTTGCACAGGTTTGCCCAATGGTAAGTGGTGCTAACGTATGATTTAACGAATAGGGTCTTACACAGTGTAGGCTTCGCTTACCAGTGCACAAATCTGCTTAGCATTTACATTTAAGCAATGCTTAAACCTGTAAAGCATAGCTCAGCCCTGGAAAACATTGGTCACATTCCAGTCTGATAAAATAGCAGGGTAATGACATCTTTAATAAGTGTACTTAACTTCCTGTACATAACATGCTTCTATGTGCTGTCATTACAGTGGCAAGGGGTGTGACTATACTGTATGGGACACCTGGGTATACATGGGTAGTACCACAATCTTTTTTCTTTGTATTTGTTTTATACATGGGTAGTATCCCAGGTTATATGCAGTCACACTTGCATGTTACACCAGCTACAGTGCACTGGTTGACAAAAATAGTTTAACACATATTGTATCATTACTTTAGTACTTTTAACAATGCTTTTCCAAGTAAAAGTAGATTGCAGATTGTAGTACTAGAACCATACACCCATGCATGCAAAGCTGGGACTCTGACTACTGACAATCTTGTTCTTGGTGTTTGAGCTGTATGTTTTTATGTATCTCCTATTGGATATTTATCTGATATTATGATATTAAATGTAGACTACTATGTTTTTTGGACATGTCATTGAGGACTGCGGTCATGTAGTTATAGCATACCTTTCAGTTTCAGACTTTTATCTTTCAAAACATTCATCCTAGTGCATAATTTGTTGGCTATCTACTTTATGTCTGTCCTCTGTACAGATGTGCAGATGTCAGGTTTTGTTAAGGCCATACCACTATGAAGATGACCACATAGTATTTTGCTGTGGGCCTGGACACTGCTGCTAGTTCCAACATATGGGACATTCCTTAGTGTGGGCCTTGCCCCTTTTCCTTACCTGTGTGAGGGACATTACAGAGGTAGTAGGCTACAGATTCAATACATTAGGTGGCAATACATCACAGAACAGGACATGAAGAGACAGTCAAACAACATGGAAGATATATCCCCAGATTTGTGAACAGATTCTATGTCATCAGTGCTGTTATACACATGGTGGATTGATAAATTGACAGAGTTTGTGTGGACATGCATTTAGTGAGTGACTTCATGACTGACAATGTATGTCTCTGGCATACCTCTCCACTGGCACACTGTCCACAGACTGGCCACATGTTTGCCTGTTATGTTTTGTCTGTTCCCCAGACAGTTGGTGTCCTTGGTAAATCAGTTGTGGACTCTGGAATGCAGTCAGTAAATACTCACATCTACTGGTATTTCTGATATCATATTCCTCATAAAGGATATGTTACAACAAACCCAGTAACATCTGCAACTGTCTGAATGTATAACAGCAATATGTCCACTCTACCCCTTTGTTTGTGCCTCTGTCGCCAAATGATGTCAGATTTTCTCCAGATGTCAGTGAGGCTCATACATATTTATTATCATTATTTCTTGCCTTCACTCCTGCTACCATCCCAGTGATGTAGTAGACCCACAGACATGTCAGGGAAGAGTCCATAGATATGAGTCCTTAGCTTGTACATTCTGATATGAGCTGTACATGTGAAAGGCCTGTGTATGTCTGGCCATTGTTAACAGACTGTCATGATTTTGTACACATGTCATGTGTACATGGTATTTGGGCTGTGTATGGAGGGGGGTGGATGTAAGTGTTATGGCTCCTTCTTTATCTGACTGTGCATGCTGCTCCAGTTTCTGTTGATCTGTTGGCTGTATGTGTTTGTAGGGGCAGACTGAGACATGTTCTGTACCAAGGTCAGGATTCAGACTACACTGAGCATTGGGACTGTATATGTAGGGCTAGTGTGTGAGTGGCAAACAATGATGTATTCGTTCACACAGTCTGTATAGTCTATTGTTCATGTACTTAGTGTGACTGTGACTGTGGTGATATTGGTTGTGGGTATACACTTTCATACTGATTTCTGTTTGTCAGTGCTGTTACATCCCTGTAATGCCTGACACATTTGCAAATACATGTATAATTACCCATAGCAGAGTCGCTAATTCTATTACTTGTGATATTTCACTAAATATATGTTAGAGCACACAGGAGGGTATGACTGTAGCAACTGTGTTAGCATATCTATGCCAGTACTTCAGATACATCCCCATTTTCATGGCTTCCACCCACCACTTTGACACCCTTGGTCCAGATTCATTGCAGTAAGGGGTTCTGAGCATACCTGTCAACTGGCTGGATTGTTTCAGGATGTCCAGGCTTATTGTTCATATTTCTGGTCTGTTTTACAAATTATTCTCATTTCTCTAGTAAATCACTGTGGTGATATAATTGTTGTCAGAAAATGAGGACATACATTTCATTTACCTAGCTCACATCCATCAGAATATGTATGCTGAAACAAACTGTATCACTCTGTCAAGAAGAGTACAGGGGGGCAATGACCTTTTCCTTCATGGATGCTAATACCTTAGTACTGAGATATGCCACACAGAAGGACTTTCTGACCACCGTTGCAATGTGGTGGCCAAAAGAGACATTGCTACCTGTGTACCCAGATCTCTTATAATGCCTTCTTTGTTCAGGGGACTACCATTGATGTGGCAATTCATGGGAACAGGGTTTTCCGCAGAGGGGATGACACATTTTCTGGCATTCAGCTTAAGGCCATGGCTCTGACACCAGTCACTGGTCTCAGTGAGGCCTTTCAGTAGGATGCCAACATCACTTGGGTAATTAATAATAGCTCATAACTTGCAATTGTCTGGAAACATTGTCAGCAAGAGTCCCTTCATGTTGGCATGGACTTTAGAGAAGCTGATACCAAACATGAGAGGAACCAGAAAAGAACCCTGTGGGACTCCACTTATGACTGCTCAGCAGTTTGACTTGGAGTCAGCTATTTTCACACTGTGAGTCCTATCTGTGACCCATTTTGTAACCCACCTAGTGATATAGGGGTTGAAGCCTAGCTTAGTGAGTTTTTGTATGATTCCTGAGTGGGGAATATTGACAAAGGCTTTGGCCAGATCAAGGTAGGCTGTATGTGCCATCTTGCCTTTATCCACAGCTCAGGTGACTGACTCTAACAAGGTAACCAGGTTGAATGAGCAGGTATGACCTACCCTTCACAAAAGTAAACTATGTGGGATCCTGAGTCTGCGAATTCCCATATCC